>NC_140954.1:130193622-130476122 GCF_014529385.1 Adiantum capillus-veneris | reverse complement strand
AAGATGCTCAACCATGTTGGCCCTGGATAGCTGCAAATCAACTGTCAGATATCTTGAAAGATTAATAACTTGAAAATTATAATATTACACATGTGATGGTGATTTTACAAAAAAAAAAAAGAGGAAAAATGAGAGGAGGCTTACACTTCTACGCTCCAAAGCACATAAAATTTCTAGCAAAAATTGCACATTGTAGCACACCGTCCACCCAAAACTGTGAGAGTCCTCTTGTTTTGGTACTCTTCTGGTGATAGTCATCATTTGGTCCCAACAAGGCTCTGCGTAAGAGCCTCTTGTCCAACCACAAGTTTTCTTTTGGAACTACATAGAATTTATGTTTATAGTGTACTTAGTGAGTTCAAAAAAGCAAAAGATACAAGATACATACTTTCTAACATTCTCATGATAACCATGTCTCAAATTGTCAAGGTAGCATCTCTTACAATCCTTGAATGCTATTGCAATAAGACTCCAATGCATTCAAGGATCCGAGGACCCTCTTTGGGCTCTTGGGCTGTGACCTAACCTAACAGGATGTTGACGTAACTGTCATGTCTTGCCCTCCCATTACCTCCCCTAATTTAGGGGGGGTGGTACCCCTGCTTCTCCCTCCCACGTCTACCACTCATGAAAATGCATGGCGGGCCTCCAACCCCTTGCCTCACAGACCACTCCTCAGCCAAAACCTAGGCCCTGCTTTTCAGGCATGTCCATCTAGTCTCTTTACCCAGCAGCTTTTTCAGAACCTCACCCAAGGATTCGCGGAGCAGCTACACGAAGCCTGGAAAAGTGGTGATGCCTTTCCAAGGGACCCTCCCGCAGCGCCAGCAAGCTTGCATGTGGGCCCTCCTCATGAGGTTGCCCCTAGGTCCTCCCCTGATGGTACCCCGAGCATTCTCCACTGACACAGCCCGGGAGTGGATGTTGTCAACACGGGAGTCAATCCTCGAGGTAAGCCACTGGTAATTCTTCCTGCCTCCCAAGTTAGGAAAATTGAAAAAGATCTCAAAAACAGGGCCCTCATAGGCTTGGTGGTTGGTCCGCGCCCACCTGTTAAAGTGCTGAGGGCTTGGGTCAGAAATCAATGGGACAGCAGAGGGTGCGGGGTAGAGATCATCCAAGCTCTTCCCAAGAACCACTACCTATTCATGTTCAAAACACCAGAAATGGCCTTTGAGATCCTAAGCTCTGGACATTGGGTGCTGAGAGCCTCACCATTGTGCCTCTTCAAATGGTCCCAAAATTTCAACCCCGACAAATCGGCACTAGAGAACTACCTAGTTTGGGTCAAACTACCCAATCTCCCACTGCATTTCCATCACCATCTCAGGCAGATAGGTGGGCACCTAGGAAAAGTCTTGGGAGGAAAACCCCAGAGGGACTTCAACCCCTCATGGTACCCTCACATGCTCATAGAGATGGACCTATCCAAGCCGCTTCCTGATTCAATGGTCATAGTCACGGACGAGGGTGACTGCATGGACCAGCCTATAATCTACAAATACTTGCCTAATGCCTGCTTCAACTGCGGGGGAGCCGGCCACTTCGTTAGAAATTGCCCCTCTAAAGTTCCCCCAAGTTCAACCCCCAACAATCCCCCTCCCCCATCCAACAATGGGGAACCCCAAAAAAATCCCAGAGGGCACAAAAGAGGAAGAAGGCCACATGCAAATCAAAGTCAGGAATAAAGTGCGTGGCCTCAATCAATCATCACAAGCACCCCTGCAAGAAGAAAACGCCAACACCCCCCCCAGTGCCAATGGAAATCCAAAAGGCAAACAAGAGAGCTCATGAATTGGTCACCAAGACTCCCACCAGGGTCCTACAGAGTAAAGGAAAAAAAGAACCAGTAGATGAAGGAAGCCTCTTGGAACATAAAGGGGATTACGGACCCTACCAAAACAAAAAAAAGATCAACAATTGGCTCAAAGATCAAGTTGTTGACATCTGTGCACTGCAAGAGGTCAAAGTTGAAGAAGAGGATCTCCTCAGACGATTGAAGGAAATCCACCCTGAGTGGAAATGGTTCACCTCTTCTCACTCAAGAGGGACTAGGGGTACAACCATAGGAATCAAGAAACAGATAGTAGACGGTGTTTCCTCCAATAGGAGTCATCAATTTTGGTGTTCTCTCCCTCCCCTCCCCTTTTAATTTTGAATTGATATATGTCTATGCTGGAGAAACTGCCTCTAACAGGGCCCAGATATGGGAGGAAATCTCTTCCATGCAAGGACCAGTGATTCTGCTTGGGGACTTTAACATGGTTGAGACATTGGAGGACAGGTTTCTCAGAAGGGGACTGACTATCCAAGGCAAAGAAAAAGGGGACTTTAACATGGTTGAGACATTGGAGGACAGGTTTCTTAGAAGGGGACTGACTATCCAAGGCAAAGAAAAAGACAAATGGGAAGCCTATGGGATGCAGGTATACAGGGTTGCTTTACCTGGTAGAACTACATCAAGGGTCTTCTTGTAAGAAAAGCTAGGCTAAACAGATGCTATTTCACTTTGGCAATTGCCGAAGAGTTTAATAGGGTCAAGGCAAAATCCAAGTACATGTCATGCGCGTCAAATCACTATCCCTTGTTGATCACTTGTGATGACAAAGCATTCAAGATCAAGAATAGTTGGTTTCACACCGATCCTCACCTCTTCACCCTCCCCAAAGTCTAGGTAGGAATAGCAAAAATTTGGTCCAGAGATTTCTCCAACAATTCCACCCCTACCAAAAGCTAGAGCAAAGTAGTTAAAGGCTCCCAATAGTTCTTGATCGCCACCAAAAAAGAAAGCGCCCAAACTAGGAGGAAAAAGAAAGAAAATATGTATGAAGAATTGGGGCTACTTGAGAGATTACACATTCAGAGTCAAATCTCTACCCTTAGAAGCCAATTAAAAGCAGAAGAAGACAGGGCGGTCCAACACACCAAACTGTTCTTCAAGGAGTGGTGGGCAGGGAAGGCTGACAGACCCTCCAAAGAGATGTTTAGAAGCCTAAGGAAGAAGAACTCCAGAGATGCTGTCCCTCTGCTCAACACTGACCAGGGGATGGCCACAAATGACTGCCATAATGTGGAGCTGGTTAAACTCCACTTTGAAAAACTATTCACCTCCAAGGAAGTACTAACTGAAGAGATGATCGATCAAAAGCAGAGAGATCATCTGGAAATTCAGAAGAAAGTGATCCCCAAGGAAGATCTTGCCTTAATTGACTCCCCCTTGAGTATAGCTGATCTCAATAAGTCCATTGAAGCACTCAAACCCAACAAAACCCCTGGGCTTGATGGTCTCCCCTCAGAGTTCTTTCAGTGCTTCAAAGACCTGCTCACCCCATTCTTGCTCAGAGTCTAGGAGGAATCAGTGAAATACAAAGCCTTACCCAATCTTATCCACACTGGAGAGATTAAGCTCCTCCATAAAAGAGGACCAAAGGATGAGCTGAGAGGTGCCCCTGGCTCCACTCCTCTTTGCAGCAGTAGGAGATGGACTTAACTGCTTAGTCAAAGGTTGGATTGGTGACAAACTAATAAAAGGGATCAACCTCCCGAACTCTGCAAAACAACAATGCCTGTCACAATTTGCAGATGACACCAATGGATTGGTTAAAAACGAAGACACTTCCCTCCAAAACTTCTGGAGAGCCATCACCATCTTTTTCTCTGCATCTGGCTCTAGAGTGAACCACTCCAAAATAGGAGTCAGGGCCTTCATCTCTCCCATCCCCAACTAGATGGCAGAACATGGATGTAAAGTTATTCCAGAGGGGCAAGTGTTCAGGCTCCTAGGCATCCCTTTTGGGTTCGGGGTCACTATGAAACAGAGATGGGACTAGGTGCTTGAAAAATTTAGAGGGAAACTAAACAGGTGGCTAGGGTTTCAAAGCAACATGGCTGGAAGAGTTATGTTCATCAATCACTATATGACTGCATAACTCCTTTACTTCCTCAGCAGTTGGAGGCCCCGAGATTCCCACCTTAAGGAAATCATCAAAATATGCAGGAACTTCTTGTGGGCAGGTGACCCCTTCAAAAAGGGGGCTCCAAAAGTCAAATGGGACATCTGCATCCTACCTAAGAACTTGGGAGGACTAGGTGTTAGGAATGTCAGTGCTTGGGTAGAAAAACTGGAAATCAAGACCGTCATCAGAGCCCTGGAACAACCAGAAGCTGAATGGGCATGCCTATTGTTTAGACACCTGGCGAGCTTCCACATCAAAGGGCAAAGACTCTGGAACCAACTCCCTTGGATCAAATTATTATTTGGAAATCAAGAAATAAATCCCATAGGGTATGCCCTGCTCAAATCAGTTTGGCAAGCATGGGAGAGAGGGAGGCCTTCCAGGACCATATACAAGACCAAGGAATCAAAAGAGAGGAATCCATCTGGTGGTCTAGAGACCCAATCCCCCAAATCACTACCCAACAGGCCAGAACACCCACGAGAATTGATCATAAAGGATTCAAAGTTTGGGAGGACTTGTGGAGCACTACCAATAGCTCTTGGCTCACCTCATAGCAACTCATCATGACTAGCCAACTTCAACAATGGGAAGTCAGCCTACTGGAATCAAGGATGCAACAGTTCCCCCAAGGATTCCAATGGATATTCAAAGAAGATGTCTCTCCCTCAGCCAAGAACATACGCTGTAACGGGGGGATATCTCTTAGTAACCCCCCTGACTTTGTAGCTAAGCAGGTCTCCCCTCTCCATGTCACCCTAAACAATAGATGGAATGTACAACTTTTTGATAGAAGACACTGGAACTTCAAGCTCCAATCCATCTGGAAAAAAAGCATTCAAGCCAGACAATCAATTCTGCTTTGGCTCATCCTCCATAAATCCCTTTGGACAGGGGCCAGAAGCAGGAAAGCCAATCAGAGCAATGGGGTATGCATCAGGTGCAGAAGAGTTGTGGAAGACATTCCCCACCTGTTCCTTAGCTGCCAAACCAACACCCCCATCCTATCCTCCTTAGTCAAAACCCTACACCACCAATTAGGGTGGAAACAACTTCTCTTACGGAACTCACCTGGCCTCCTCTCTGACTTTTGGAATAGGTTTAGGGCAGAATTTTTATGGATTATTTGGAAGCTCAGAAATTCTTTCCTTTTTGTTCCTAATTTTTAAGCTCCTAGTTTGAAGACTTTATTTGCTGGATGCTCTTTTGCAGGATGCTAACCTCAAGCTGGAACAAATGAGGTTCTACAGGCACAGAGTCTCGATCCTCAAAGACTCTCTCGAGCTTTATGCAAGACGGGCTCCAAACCTGCAGGGACTACTCCATGATAATGGCTTTCTAGATGTGATATACAATTGGGCTCAGGAGATGAAGGATGAAGTGCTTGAGGCCCTGAACTTTGCCAACAAGTTTCAAAAAGAGATAGACTGGCTGTGAAGAAAAAGGAATAACTTCTAACTGTTAAGGACCAGTTTTATCCTGGGGAAATTAGTAGACCACTTTTTGTAAAGTCTGAAACTTGGCCTATGTGCCTATCCCTAGTGTTATCTAACTCTTCTCCCCCCTCCATGGGTGATCAGTTGTAATTTTTCTTCTCCCTTATTAATTCAAAGCACGTATTTGGTAAATTCTATTATTTCTATTCTTGCGGATGCCATAAGCTCACTTTGCTCAGCCTGCAAGGGACTTGGAGACGGGGTGCTCGAAGGGGTTGCCTGGGGTAGGGAGTAGGCATTGATCATGTTGCGGAAAGGACTGCGAGGTGGCGTTGCCATGGGGGATAGGGGATTGCCTCGAGAAGGGGTCACCTGGCTACCTCCGCCTTGCATGTCTACGTAGGAGTGGAGTCCATTATTTATGTTCATTGGGAGTGGCGTTCCCTCCCACCTCCTTTTGGGAGAAAAAGGAGGCCAAGAATCTTCAGATCTGGTACATCTCTGGGCTTGCGAGATGGTGCAGTGTGTGGCATGCATGACCATTTTTGTGGCAGTGGCTCGGATTCGGTGATGCGGCATGGCTCCCCAAAATAGACTTCATATTCCCTCTTTCGATGTTCCAAGGACGGCGGGTTTGCAGTTGAAGTGGTGGTGGCTCCCATTTTGATGAAAGCTCCTCAACAACCGGTGATGGAGCATCTAGACTCCCCCCTATTTGCGGCTTGTTTGTCGATGTGGTGCTCTCTGGTATTGGGTACTGCTTGGGAGGGTTCTCTTTTGGTGGCAATGGATCAAATCCTTGTGGCACTTGTACAGGTTTTTGTATTCGGCTTCAAGACTCAATGGTTGTGGGTGGCTCCCCTAAATGCCGATGTACTTAGATTTGGTTGATTTCTGTACCTAAGTTGTATCCAAGCTATGGTTCTTTAGTATGGAAAATATGGATTGTGTGGGGTGTCGTGGCTAGCTTTTTGAGCATGACCTATTATGTATTTTTTTTTGTTTTGTTCAATATATTTCACTCACCATTGTGAGTTTGGGGAAAAAAAAGACTCCAATGCATGTGTGTGTCCCACAAGGACATAGCTATCCTAAAATAGCTCGGTGAGGAAATCTTCAAGAGCCTTGTGAATGTAGCCCATTGCACTAGGTGACCACCTAAAATGGAGCCCATTCCTCTCACAAATCTGTCTGATCACCCTTTGAATTGGAAAATGTGAATAGCCAGTGAAACATGTTTTTGGAGCTTTTGTAGCTCTAAGAGCAAAACTCTACTTTGCTTTTATCTGTGTTGTATCATTGACCCCATTATCTTGGATAGACTCTTTCTTGAAATAGATAGCCTGCCTTTCAAAATCCCAAGTGGCACATACAGCCTTGCGCTTAGTCCTTGCCATTGTGATCAAGTAAAACAACTTGAAAAGGGCTTGAAATGTCTTGCAAGGGGTCAAAGGAGTGAAAGGAGTTTAGATAAGTGAGGCGCTAAAGACCAACGATGGCAATGCACAAGAAAATTAACATACAAATGAGTGCTCTAAGAGGATTTTTACAAGGGTGCACATGGAACAATGGGAGGGAGAACTTATGAAAATTCTCATGAAAATTTCTTGGGAAATGTGCATCACACGTGTGGAGATCCTCAAGGACTCATCATATTGCATGGGTGCCACATGGCATCATCACCACAATGCAAGGGAGGTTTTAGGGCAATTCAAAACCCACCCCTCACATTGTGGTGAAACTCCCAAAATCCCCTCTCACACAAGAGCCCCCTTGCGTTGTGGCAACAACTAGGGGTCCATAACGCAAGGGTCTCTTTGGGACACTTCAAAACCGTCCCCTTGCATTGTAGTGACAATGGACCCCATTGTCCCCACAACGTGAGGGGGCACGGATCCCCATCATCACCAAATGCAAAGGGGCTCTTTGGGAAGCTCCAAAATTGACCCCTTGTGTTATGGTGATGTTACTGTGTACATGCAATAGTGATGTGTGTGAACACACTTAGGACCGTCGGAGCATTTTTTCCCTCACTAGGAGGTTTTTTCCCCGTGCATTGTATAAGCGTCCATCACTATCTTATCTTTCCATTGCACACTAAGTAATACACTCTCTGTTGTGTACCTTGAGCTTCCTTCATCTTCTCCAAGTTGTGTGTGTTTTCTCTTGCAACCCTACTTCAGTAATTTGTATCATAGCAAGTTGCATCCTCCGCGGCTTAGTGGCCAACAGCTCCAACACACACCTACTCACTTTCTCCAATTTCTATGATCTTTGGTGAGCGTCAACAGATCGAAAAATATTTTGGGCGTGCTTTAGAGCTCAGTCTGATCAAAATTTTCATTTGGGCTCATTTTGGACTCCGTTTCCACTACAAGCAGTACTCCACATGCTATTGCATCATTTTATACAAATTTTTTGCCAGTGCCGTTTTCTACATAACAGGTCCCTTACAATCGTCTATGGTTTGTGCGCTATAGCACGTGTTGTTCCCGCTTTGTTTCTCCTCTTTTTGGGCAGTTTTCACATCAAGTACAACATTTGCCATGGCTGATGACAACACATATGTATTCAAGATTTTTGTTGTTGAGCATAGATTGGATGGGGAAAATTACCCTATGTGTTCTTACATGATGCAACATGTACTTGTGTCAAAGGGTTTCTAGAATATTGTGCAGGTCCTGGTTCTGAGGATGTAGGCGATGTTGAGGATGTTGTAGATTTTGGTGGCAAGGTTGCTATTGCTAGAGCTATTTTTCCTACGATTGAGCAATCTCATTGGGATGTAAGAGATGTGAAGCTCATGCATTGATTGCGTTGTTTCTAAACCGCATTACTCCGCTGTCACATTTGTTCAACAAGATCTGCAAAACAGGCTTGGGATATTCTGGGTGGTTTTTATGTAAGTCACAATGAGGCTAAAATTGCATTGCTGTGTAAGGAGCTAGAGTCTTTCCTTGCTAGTGTCAAGGATATAAATGAGCAACTTATTTTTGCAAGAGAAATCATTTCTGATAGTTCCCTTGTGCAAACTGTTCTTGATGCTTTGCCAGTTTCTTATCGAACTTTTGCTAGTACTTGAAGACTTATGAGTAAAGGAGTCTTGAAGTTGTCAAGTTTGATGCATTATGCACGTTGTTGTTATAAGAGTCACTTCCTGAAAAAATAGGGCTAAACAGCGTCAATTGAATAGGTCTTCACTTCTTCTCAAAAAAATTTTGGTAATAGTAATGCAGCCACTTCTCATGGTTCTTCAGCAAGTGGAAAGGTACCTATTCCTAATGCTTCTGTTGGCAACAATTTGTTTGGAAATTCTAGTGAAAAGGGCATAAAGAAGATGCATTGCCATTATTGTAAAGCTAATGATCACTTGATCATGCAATGTCCGAAATTGAAGGCGAAAGAGGCTAAAAAAGAAAGAAGCAACCACATGGTCCAATACAAGTGCAACTATTGTAGAGTCTTATGTGAAACGAGATTGTGATGCTGATGTAGATGCAGAGTGGGTTTTTAGTGCAGAGTGTAATTATGATCATGTTGTCCATGATGCATGGATGTCAGTTGCTGCAGATTCACATGTCTGATATTTTGACAGTGGTGCTACAAAGCACATTATTTCACATTGTGACTTGTTTACCTCTCTTGAGTGTGTCCCTCATGGGAATACTGACACTTATGCCAATAGTGCCTCTTATCTAGTTCAAGGACTTGGAAAGATTGTGTGTACTGTTGCAAATGGCAGTTCTTTCACACTTGTTGATGCATTGTATGTACCTAGGATCAAGAAGAATCTTTTGTCTGTATCTGTACTTACTAGACTTGGCCTTGTAGTCAAATTTATGGATGATAGATGTACAATATATGATCTCAATTTGTGATGAAATTGTTGCTTCTGGAATTTTATGCCGAGGTTGCATAAGCTCACTCTGTATGACAAGTGTGGGAAAATATTTTCAAATGTTGTCGTGGAATCAAAGGCTATTTTAGATGCAAAACTTTGGCATGCACGTTTTGGGTATTTGAACTTTGCGAGTTTGCTGCATTTGCAAAATCTGATATGATGGCTTATTTTCCGCCTCTTGAAGCACCTGTCAAACATGTTTGTGAAGGTTGTATTTTGGGTAAGATGCAATGTTCGAAGTTTCCAAAGGATGGTTTGATTAGGTCTACATGTAGGTTGCACCTTGTGTCTATAGTGATGTTTGTGGGCCCTTGCAAGCCCTGTCCTTGGGAAATTACCTTTACTTCGTGACTTTCATTGATGATTACTCTAGGCATGCATGGTTGTATCCGTTAAAAGCAAAGTCCGAAGTGTTTATGTGCTTCAAGAAATTTTTGGCAATGGCTGAAAATGTCTCGAAATGTACTTGGGCACCTCCATTTCGATTGAGAGAGGAGTATATGTCTCATGAATTTAATGCATTTCTGGCTAGTCGTGGGATAAAACACCAATGTACAATGCCATATAAACCTCAACAAAATGGTGTTGCTGAGAGGAAAAACATGTCACTTACAAAAAGGGCACGATGTATGGTCAAAAGTCAAGCTTTACCACAATTGTTTTGGCTTGAGGCTATTATGTGTGTCACTTATGTACTTAACAAGTGTCCTGCAAAATCTTTTCAATCTATGACTCCTTATGAAGCATGGCATGATAGAAAGCCTTCTACTGCACGTTTTTGGATGTTTGGCTTATGCCTTGGTGCCACAAACGCATCGCAAAAAATTGGATGATAAGACTGTCAAGTGCATTTTTTATAGTGTTGAAAGCAAAGGTTACAGGTTTTATTATCTACAAACAAAGTGTATCTTGGTTTCACGGGATGATGTGTTTGTGGAAGATTCTATTCAACCCTTGCTATCATGTACTAGAGACAATAACGTAAGCTCACATGACATTTATGACACTTTGTTGCCTCTTTTTAGTGGTGGAAGTTGGAATCTAAATTCCAATGAGGAAAATGCATTGCCTATGGGGCTTTCTAAAAATGTTACAGATCGGCCTACTTCTGATGCAAATGTACATGATGTACTTCATGAGGAAAGGGTTGAGAATAAGTAGGCTAGAGGTATACCAAACTGGCTGGTTCATACTTTACGTGACAGTAAATTGGATGCACCTTTGTCTAGTGGTACTCGTTCAGGTCGCTCACCATGCATCTTATGCATCATATTGTTATGATTTGGTTGTGTATAGCTTATGTGATGTTGAGGAACCTCTTTCTTTTAATGAAGCACAAAATTCAAAAAATTGGATGGCTACCATGCAATTAGAATATGATGCACTTATAGAAAATGACACATGGACTTTATGTGATTTTCCTCCTAGCAAAAAGGCCATTGGTACGAAGTGGGTTTACAATTTGAAATGCAAGCTAGATGGTGAGATTGATCGCTATAAGGCTTGACTTGTTGCAAAGGGGTATACACAACAAAAAGGCATAGATTATGAAGAAACTTTTTCTCCCAGTTGTCATATGACTACTATGCGTTTTCTATGTGCATTGGCAGCTCATCTTGCCTAGAATGTACATCAATCAGACATTATTATTGATTTCTTGAATGGTGAAATATTTGAGGAAGTTTATGTAATGCAGCCTCGCGGTTTTGTGATTAAAGGGCAGGAAGATAAAGTATGCAAATGTAAGGAATCTTTGCATGGGTTGACTAAATCTCCTCATGCTCGGTATGAGAAGGCTGACACTCATTTGATCAAGCAAGGCTTTGTAATAGTCCCAACAGAAAGCACATTGTATTTAAAGTGCGAGGGTGATGTGCTTCTCATTGTCGTTCTCTATGTAGAAGATTTGCTAATCACTCGACCAAATGAGAGACATATTTCTCAAATTTAATATTGATTTTAATGCTACTTTCAAGATGAAAGATTTGGGGATGCTGCTGAAGGAGTACGAGCGGAAGTGCGACGCGAGAGAGAGTGCGAGAAGAAGAGCACGACGATATGGTGAACTCGCTCTACTGTAATGTGTAGAGCATAGTGAGTTCTTATTAGGTTTTTACAAAAGAATATGTGTACATACTTGGCGGCCCGCCCACTTACCTGGGCGACCACATTGGGCTTTATACCCCAACAACCTCCCACTTAAAGTCCAATGTGGTACTTTAAGTGTGAGAGAAGCTACTATACAAGCTAATATACAAGAGATGTAGAGAAGTGATGTACTACCCTACACCTAACTGCTTGCAAAAATGCGCAAAGCTCCATTAGGAAATTTCAGAGGTCATTTGGAGGGCCATATGAAGAGAGAGAAAAATAGAGCGCGTCCAATGAGCATGAAGGCTACGTTACGTAGGAAAGTACGTGGAAAGACTCAAAAAATAGGAAAATAGCATAAAACTTTCACGAAACTGAGATTGTAGCATAGTAATTTCCTTCCTTTTACCGAGCTTTTAGGTGCTTGCATGTGGTCCCACTTCTGATATTCTCTTATGGTCATTAACGTACTGGAGGGTGACCATTAAGCCCGCACAAGATATTGGAATTCTAAAACACTTTCCCTCCATTAGAATGCTTTCAAAGTGAATCTCCCTCCACTAAAGCTTTTCTTTGAGAGCTATGGCGTCCACGTCTTCTCGCCCAAGAGGCTCTAGGTGTTTACTGTCTCTCACACCAACAACCAACAACTGCACTTTGCCTAGAAGGCCAAGTAGTAGCATATCCTCAATTACAATACCAGCTTCAATAAGTGCAGAGAACCAATGGGCTGGACAAAGGATAAACAAAGGTTCATGGGTCCTCATGCAACCAAGAAGACCCAAGAGGTCTAGTGGTATCAATGTTTACCGCTCAGCATGGAAGGCCAGAGTGTTGGATTTCAAAGTTGAAATCGGCAAAAAATCTGTAAAGGAAGTTCTTGTTCAGCATGTGTTTACCCATCCTGAGGTGATAGCAAATGGTGGAAATGTATCAGATATACATCAACCACGTTGCAATTGTAAGTACTCTTGACATGTGAACTTACTGATACTCTCATTATAATTTTTCTTATATATTTTGCAATGTTTCTCCCGCTTGTTATGAGCAATGTCTCCATTCTTCACAGCTCAATTACATTAGATTTGTCATTTGTACTTATTGATACTCTTATTTTAACTCTTCTTATATATATTGCAGATGTTTATCCCTCTTCTTATGAGCAATGGGAGCCTGTGGAGTGCATAATAGGCCTCTTCCATGTTGTTCATGCCCACATTGGTTCTCTACAGTACTCAGAGAGGAGCAGCAAAAGACTGGCTAATGAGGGAATCTTTTTTTATGACCACTTTTACCAACTCTCAGCTCAGGGAATAAGAATGGCATGTTGGTGAAAGTGCCTCTACCAACCGATTGGAACACTGTGGACTGGCCCGTTCCCGAGGAAACAATGGTGGAGGCAATGCGAAGTAAGCTCTACAAGGATATACAAAGGTCTCTACGTAGCTCTATTCCTACCAAACTGGTTAGAATTGCAAACTTCTGTCCTGTTGCACTATTCATAGAGCTGTTTCATAGCTACAACATCCGAGTTACAAAAACTATGTTCATGTGCAAGTCATTTCAGCAGTCATCCTGTGACAAACTTCTTGACAAAGGATGGTATGCAAAGGAAGAGATTGGTTTACGGTGCGAGGTCGCGCTTGATACTCTATTTGTCAAGTACATGATTGCAAGCCAATCACTGTTACTCTCATTTTGGTATATGCGATCACAAATGCTAAACGGTAAGTACATTCCTATGGACCAGGTTTCTGCAGGTTTGGAAGATAATCCTACTGTGGATGTGGAAGTGATTGATAAAGAGCATGGCCTACTATTGGTGGTTACAATAAGGGAGCTATGCAGTCTTCAGCATTTGCGAAATGATATCATTGAAGAGTCAATGGACAAGGATCTATAAGATTTTTCCTTTTTCCTAGCTGGCCGTAAGGTGATGCGGCGAAGGGAAAAAGATATTTTGTGCAAAGAGTTGGATGGTCGGGTTGAAGTAGTGTCAATGTAACAGATATTCTTGTGAACCCAAGTGTATACAAATGACTTTCAAGACATGAAGTTTATTGAGCTCAATTTTCAATTGTGCCCTGTGAAAAAGTGTGCTTGAAATACATTTCTTTACCACGTCAAATCTCTCTCTCTCTCTCTCTCTCTCTCTATATATATATATATATATATATATATATATATATATATAATATATATATATATATATATATATATATATATATATGTTAGACAAGACAAAGACATGATAGAAGAATCATCTTAATTCATTAGAAAGTACAAACTCGTCCGTGAACAATGGACTGAGATACAATTTCTGTAAGTATGGAATCAGAATGTCTTCAAGGTAAAAATCGAAGGAATGCCCCTCGAAAGAAGGTGGTGAGACAGTTGTTCCCGGCGGATTTAGTTCTCCCTTTTCAGGAGTATCATCAATTAGTAGTGTATTAGTTGCATCAAAGGGTACACTGATTTGGCTAAACGGTTTGTACAAAAGAGGTAAGTGTGGTTTTTTAGGGTGGTAGTGGCCCTCAACGGTAACGCATTTTCTTTGATCATACAAAAAGGCAAAATCTGACGTGTGAGTGTGGCATACACTGCAAACTATTGCAACTAGTGGCGACAAGTTTTGCCTTTGCATTGAAGACCATATGGCAACTCTGAAGCGCGGAAGAAGAAATTGAATAAATTCCTTGGTTCCTGGACGAACCATGACTCGACAATTTCCCATCCGAAACGTTTGCAAATCCTCAAAGGGTCCTCTGTCACCGAGAGGCACCCGCATCAGCAGCAATCCATTGACGTCCAAGATAATCAACCTCTGTAAAAGTTGACAAGTACATATAAGTAGTTAGAAGCTGAACATATTTTGCCATACTTGAATAGACATTACCGGAACAACCATATCTACAGGTAGCAAGGGTCCATACTGGGTCTCTGTAGTGTTCATGTCGTTGTTGCTCTCCTCCGCTTTATCTTTATAGTCATCATTCACATCTTCATCAGGGGTCTCCCCCATGGCTCTTTCTGCCTCATTCAAGGTTTCCTCCAAGGTCTTTTCGTCTCCCTCGGTTGATCGGCTTGCCTCATACATCCTTGCCTGATCCATATCATTTTGCTCATCCCTAGGCCTGCTTTCCTCATCCATATCCTTTTGCTCATCTATAGGCCTGCTTTCCTCATCTTGGGTTTCAGCCATAGGCTCTTTTGGCCCCTCCGCTGGCTGACTTGGCTCTTTCATTGTCTCCTCCGGTTGTACCTTAGCACCTTCCATATGCTCATTTGACCTTTCCTCATCCTCGGCTCTTTCATCTTCTGCTGATATGACCCCCTCGGCCCGTTGTGATTCCACTGTATCGGATGTAGGGGTTTGTTGTGGTGGCACGTCATGTTTTGTAAGATCAATAGTGCGCTCATCCAAGCCGCTATCTTCAAGCTCTCTAGGGCTAGACATAGTAAGCAGGTGTTGTATTAAACTTACCCGGTATCTTTGCAAATAATCATATGTGTAGTTTTTTAAAGCACTCTGCAAAATTGAAAGACCACATGGTGAGAATTCTTTTATAGACTAAACCAAAACTAACTGAATGCATTGCCAAATGGGTACCTTAGTCCTGAAAGGTTTTAATGCAAAGAGCTTTGCAAGACATATTCTGCATGGAGAAGACATCTCCACCCGCAAGAATTTCCATCGGTTTGATTTGGGACAGGTACTTCTTTGATTGGGGCCTTGTATAGTTCATACCTTCCACATAGCTTGCCATAGGCAAGCAACAACCTCTTTATACAACTGCACAAAGCAATGTCAAGATGTTAGCATGAGGCTTCAAATTTACATGGATATCTATAAGAAACACTTTCTGATACAAAACACTTACAGCCTAATTTCAGGGTGGGTTCCTTTTATTGAATTGAACACCCACACTGCTGGTTGGTCAACATCAAGGCATATGAGACTCCAGTGATGGTTGTTCTCATATGGAAAGATGATCACAGTAACTTCCAGCATAGCACAGTGGAGAAACCAACTCTCAAAGGTCCCAGATGGACTGTTCTTTTGTCTAATAATCACTGACATTTGTGGATCAAGAAGAAACACCTTTGTGTGAGTGTGCAGTGGGAGTTGACTTTTGATCAGGCTGCAGAGACTCTACCTGAGTTAGCAAACCTATTATCTGAGTTTTCAAAGCTAGCAAGATAGTAACACTTACTTAAGACAAGCATAGATAATTGTGTCTGAAATCTGAGCATCTGGATTCTGCAATAAATTAATGTCCACTTTTTCCAGAGCTAGCTTTCTGGCTCCATCTACAAATGGTATCTCTGCAAGCAAACCATCCTTCATTGAAAGTAGAGTTTCTTGATTGCTTGCCTCTATGGACAGGGTCATATTGCACTCTGTTTGCCTCTGGGACTCCACTGCTACTTTTGCTTTCTCCTTAAGCTCTGCTTCCCTCATGTCCTCTGTGTGGCGAGCAATAGTCTCTGCCCTTGCCCTTGTATTCACATCATGTGTGACATCTACAACTGTGAGTTGTGGCACTAGCTCCGGGGGGTATAACAAAATTTCCCTCATTTTCTTATCCTTGCAGACATTGGGGACCAATAGTTTGTCATACCTCCACCTTATTCTTTTCAGTGTCTCACTATCTTTGTCCATTATAGTAACCCTGTGGGCATGGGCTGCAACAATGGTCATGTCACTGAAGTACTCCAGTAGGAAGTCCTCTGCTGCTTCCTGTAGAGCCATTAATGCCACCACCTTCCACCTTTTGGTGCCCCAGGTAGCTTCATCACATATGGACCTCACCATCCTCTGGAAGGGCAGCTTTGGTATGCATAAATCTACACATTTCTGTGCCTTTCTGATTTCTCTGAAAAGTCCCATGCAGGTTTTCAGCTTCTTCATCCTTGGGCCTTTCAGAATTTTATTTGGTTTTCCAGGTATTTTCTTTGGGGTTGCAGATCTGCTACTTGCTTTAGATGCTAATCCTGGTCCCTTGCCTGCCTTCCTTGCAGTGGCTTTTGTTCTAGCCATCTCACTGTACACCAAAAGAAGAGTCTCAATCCCCTTCTCTCTTTCTATGACTCTCTCTCTCTCTCTCTCTCTCTCTCTCCTTTCTATAGCTTAGCATATTTAAATAGAGAGAAAGAGAGAGAGAGAGAGAGTGAGAGTGCCCATTACTAAAGGCGCACGCGGAGCATGTTTTTACCTCAACAAACACCTCCGCGCGCCGTTAGTATAGGGTAAAATAAATACACACATACTCTCTCTCTCTCTCTCTCTCTCTCTCTCTCTCTCTCTCTCTCTCTCTCTCTCTCTGGTCAATGCACAGTACTAACGGCGCGCATAGAGACATGCACTACGGGTATGCCTCTCTACGCGCGCCTTTGGTATAGAGAGAGAGAGAGAGAGAGAGAGAGAGAGAGAGAGAGAGAGAGAGAGAGAGAGAGAGAGAGAGAGAGAGAGAGTATGTGTGTGTGTGTGCGTGTGTATGTAAGTTATATTTGTGTGTGTGTGTGTGTGTTTGTATTTTAAAGATGTGTGTCTGTGTGTTTGTGAGTGTGTGTGTGTGTGTGTGTGAGACTGTTTGTGTGGGTTGTTTGCTAAGACTGTGCTTCGTACTGTGACAGAAACAGAGATAGAGAGATAGAGGCAAAGGCAGAGGGAGAGGCAGACCTTCGTTATGTCGATGGGTCGGCTTGCTGTCGGAGACGCAGACGACGGCTCTTGCACTCTCTCTCTCTCTCTCTCTCTCTCTCTCTCTCTCTCTCTCTCTCTCTCTCTCTCTCTTTCACTCACTCTCTTTCACGAGGTGTGGTTTTTCTCTCTCTTGACCTCTTTATATGACGTACAAAAGTATACGGTCTCAATAATGACCACACGTGTGACAGCATGCAAATATACTCTAATTTATAGTGACACGTGGGGCGCCGCCGTGTGTATCCGTTATAAGTGTGATTTTGAGAGAGAGAAAGAGAGAGAACAATAGAGAGAGAGAGAGAGAGAGAGAGAGAGAGAGAGCCAGAGAAAGAGAGAGAGTGATAAAGAGAGAGAGAGAGAGAGAGAGAGAGAGAGAGAGAGAGAGAGAGAGAGAGTCTTAGAGAGACAGAGAGAGAGAAAGAGAGAACAGATTGTGAGAGAGATAGAGAGAGGGAGAGAGGGAGAGACACAGATTGAGAGAGAGATAGAGAGAGGGACTCCTTACTCTCAGAGAGAGAGAGAGAGGGAGGGAGAGAGACAGAGTCAGTTTGACACACAAAAAAGCAATGGAGGAGACACCTCCCTTGGAGTTCCTGCAAACCCCACCAACAAAAGGTGATCTCTCACTCTTTCTCTCTGTATTTCCAACAGTTGGTACAAATTGTGTGTGTGTGTGTGTGTGTGTCTGTGTGTGTCGAAACAAAGAAAAACCCAGACTGTTGTTCAACACACACACCTCAATACCCATACTTCCATAGACCGAGACACAGACACACATACACACAGACACACACACAGATATATACACATTGTCTCTCTCCCTCCCCTCTCTGTACACGTTACTAACGGCGCGCATAGCCAACCAAATATTGACTCCAGCTCTCTCCGCGCGCCTATAGTATGGTTATGACTCTCCCTCAATTGTACTTAAGGCGCGCGGAGAGAGTTGCAAAAAGCACTTTTCCGTCCTTGCGCGCCTTTAGTCAAATAGAAAAATACAAAGAGAGAGAGAGAGAGAGAGAGAGAGAGAGAGAGAGAGAGAGAGAGAGAGAGAGAGAGTGTGTGTGTATTTTTTTAGTGTTCTTTGGAGAGAGAGAGAGAGAGAGAGAGAGAGAGAGAGAGAGAGAGAGAGAGAGAGAGAGAGAGAGACTATGTGTGTTTTTGTTTGTGCTTTGTTGAGAGACAGAGATATATATATATATATATATTTATTTATTTATTTATTTATTTATTTATATCTATCAGGAGAGAGAGAGAGAGAGAGATCATGATGGTTTGGTTTTGGCAGAGTTGTCATGTTTCCTGATGGTTTTGACTTGTCATGTTTCCTGATGAATAGGATTAAGGTCTAGTAGGCAGAAGAGGCTGAAACCTGATCCAGAGCTTGTGCCAGGATTTCAACCCGTGCAGGCTCAATTGCTTAATGTATCTGCCAAAAGAACTATTGACTTTTGTCAGGACATATCTGAAGAAAATTCAATGGGTGAAGATCAATCAGAGAGGTCACCAGGGCAAGAGGATCCCTCACCCTACAAGGCTGTGGTGCCCTCTACAGTACTTCTGAAGAGAAATACAAGAAAGAGGAATATAGACTTCTCAGATGATACAGATGTGCTAGAAGGAAGTCCCTGTGCAACTAAATGTAAAGACAAAGAGGATGTGTCTTCTCTGGAAGACCCAGCTGCAACTGATGAGAGGCTGTTTGATTTTGCAGCATCTTGTGGTGCTGGGGACAAGTTTGATCTAGTTCATTCTATGTTTAATCCAAAGTTTGACATTGAAGACCTGTTAGCTCAGCACAGTAATTTCTTGCAGTCCTACAGAGATAAGTTTGAAGTGATGGTGCAGGTAGGAAGGGTTGTTCTGCCTACTATGACTCTTATGCATTTAAATGACTGTGGTGGAAAGGGACAGGGACTGAATAAGTATAGGGAATTACCACCCTCTTGCCGACATTCAGCCTGCCCTTTGCATCAAAAAGAATGCAAACTCATTCAGGAAGCCTTTGGCTTTATGATTTACCTGAACAGCCTATTTGGATTCCTCATGCAGAATCCTGATGAGGTGTTAGAGGAGCAGGATGCAGCACCAGATGAAGAATGCGAGGAGACAACTCATATGCAAGAAGTCGAGGAGGTTGAAGACACAGTCGACCTTGAGGTTGAGGCAATTGAAGTACAAAGAAGTAAGATGCTCTCTGTGAAAACCACAGAAATCAAACTTCCATTGGATGTCAGTAACTTCACTGAGAAGCATGCTCAGATGATGTTGCCTGCTGTGCCTGACTTTAGGATTGGAGACAGGACCTATATCTTCTTACATGATGTGGAAAGTGTGTTTTATTTAAGGGAGGATTTCTCCCTGGCTATTATTTCCAGAGTCCAAGAGGAGAGGAGTGGATTTGTTTCAGAGGATAGTAGTGATGATGAGGCAATGGAAACATCCAGCAATCCAATGGAATGCCTTCGAAGATGCTTTGAGAAAGCTGAAAAATACAAGGAGACACTACCTGATGAAGCCACCTTCCAAGCAATAAGACAAAGCCTAAGACCATCGAAAAGTAACAAAGAAGTGGAGGATTGGTTTAACCATTCAGGTCAGGGGTCAACTACATCTGTAGACCTGTGGCAAGAAAACCTCTTTCTACAGGATGAGAGCTTCATGGTAACTCTCTCTCTCTCTCTCTCTCTCTCTCTCTCTCTCTCTCTCTCTCTCTCTCTCTCTCTCTCTCTCTCTCTCTCTTTGTGTCATTTCTGACATTGTATGTGCAGTCTTGGATTGCTGACAAGGATGACTTCCTTCGGCGCCGGACAAGAGAGTATCGAGGAAGGGATGCGGCCCTAGCACAGTACCTTTCAAAGCTTTGCGAGTCGCCAATAGTAGTTTTTCACAATTCCATGTCACAAGAGGGTTCAATAGCAACTTACACATTCAAGACACTATCAAGCTTCTTGGGTGGACCGGTGCTGCCCAAAAGTGCAGATAAAGTCATTCTTGTGGACAAAGTGTTTGCTAGAGATTGTTTTGGTTACTGCCCAGGCTATACAAGTGGTCGAGCAGCGTATTACTACACCTACACAGGAATGGCACTAGCTCTTGGTAGACAAAACCCAGATGAACTTTTAGAGTATGGCAAACATCTCATGATTCGTTACAAGGGTGACGTGCCAAAAAACAAAATTGAACCTGCAAAATCTTGATACACTTCAAGTAGCAATTGTATAAGATCATGTATTACATAAATTTTGTACAATGTCATCCACTCAGAGTATCTTTCTCCACTTGTGATTCACATACACCATTGTCTCTCTCCACCTTCGTTGACTTTCACGAGCTCCGGAGTTGTTGTATGCCATTGATCTTTTAGCTTTTTGTTGTTGTAAATGTCTGATGGCTTGTGCTGTAGCTGAATTTTCCAAGACTTCTTTTGCCTGCATTCGATGAATGATTCTACGATAGAACCATTCAAATAGTTCTCTCAAACTGTTAGCCTTGATTCGAGAGCCACCATGTCGTGTGTGCCTGAAATAAGCATTTCTCGCCATGTAATGAGACTTTTCCATCCCTTGGGTATTCCATATTGCCGGGTTCCCATACTTCTGTATAAAATATGGCAAATGATTGAAGATGATGTGCTGGATATGAAAACAGATTAGTTAGAATGTTTTACAGTCACATATTTGCACATAAGAGAGAAAGAAATACATGATAATACCATGTAGTGAGTAATCTGGGTGTCTGTCCATGCTGTCTTGAATGATTTTTTCAGAAGGTTGAGACTTTCCTTGAACTTGTTCATATCACCTTGTGACCAGTCATCTTTGTCGCACATCAAAAATAGGATGTCTATTGATCGCCAAACCTCAGCCTTCGCGTTACGAGTAGTTGGTTCGTGGTCTTTGACTGCAATATGTAGCTTTTTCCAGCTCTGATACTCTACCTTGCTAACATAAGATGTGTTATATATTTTTCCATGTTTTGTTAGCTTTGGATCTCTTGTACCTTGGGGCTTAGATAAAAACCTCCGTGCCTTCACCCCACCGATGGATGGTTTGCATGGGACATCCTTCTCAGCAGTTGATCTCTTTTCATCCCGCTGGATTTTCACATTGCCACCATGAAGCCCCATATCCGACAGTACCATTTCTAAGCACTGCAGGGCTACTTGTCGTTCTGCAGAGTTCTTAATCTTCCAAGAAAACCCGATGTATAAGTAGACCAATTTCTCCACAATTCTACAAAGGGCATGCATTGTACAAATGTGGACATTCACAAGTGGTATTTTCAAAACCGGTCGAAACGCAGGATCCTCAATGTGACATGTTGGAGCTTTTCTCCACCACTTTGGGTCCATGACCTTTGCAGGCTCCATGCAGAACAAACACGGTGACTTTGCCATTGCACCCATTCCACAATTATACATGCACTTTAATGTTTTAAGGTCACCTGCAAGATGCCACTGAACTTGAAAGTCTCCCCTTCCATCTAGACGTAGTACCTCTCCCTGGTTAGTCTGTCGATCAATCACCTCCGGAATATTAGTTCGATGGAACACCCAATATAGAATCTCATGATCTTCTTTCTTTACCTGCAACACAAAATAAATGAGACTTAAGTAGATCTGAACATTTGAGCTTACTTGAGAATCTCGCTTACCTCAAACGCACCAAGCCACCATATGTTAGATTCTGATTGAACACTAAAATATAAAGGATCATCACTGGGACACTTTGAGAGGGCTCTATTCATTAAAGTAATAGTAACACGCTCTAGCTTTTTCTCTTTAACAAGCTCACACTCATCCAGTTTTAACACAAAATGTAATAGCCCACGTGACTCTTCAAATGTGATGTTGTAAAACTCCACCATTCTCTTCTCTAGTATCCGCAGGTCCATAAAAATATTGTTGAACTCATCATATGCCATGTTTGCTCCATGGCCACTGTAAGTTGCTTTAATATGAAAGGGCTGTCCAAGATAGTCTCCCTGTGCCTCGTTAAGCTGAAGCCTCTCTTTCCAAACACTTGAGGCTGATGGTAGAAGTTTGGATTTTATACCCTTCCTAACCAAGATGGATGAGACAGACTTTTGGATAGCCGAATATCCTCTTTTGCTTACACCAAGTGAATCAAGTGTGCCTTGTATCTCTTTTCCAGGCACTGAGTTCTCTGAAATAAAGCGGTCCACTACATTTCGTTGTAGGACCTTAAACTTCTTGTCATGTACTATATCTGCTGCCAGGCTTCTACTTATAAGTGGCTTCAATCTCTTTCCTATATTGGCTTTGGGGTCAATGTTTTCCTTGTCAGGATAGATTGAATCTCTACATGAAGACAATGCATAAGTAAATAACAGAAAATTTGCTTCACTATAACTATTTAGGCACATGAAAACAATGCATAACAAGAAAAAACAAAAAGATTACTTAACTAAGACAATGTAGCCAACCAAGAAGCATCACCTTAATGCTCGGATTCTTTTCTTGAGACCTCCTAATGCAACCTGCAATGTTTCAAGATTGCGCAATTTCTTCTTTCGGATACGACCACCCAAGATGGTGTCCTTCATTTGACAACTTCGCACCTTTCCTTTCAGTTCTTGTACCTCTGTTTTATGTTGCAAAATGGTAACCTGATCTGTAGAATGTAAATGTGAAAGGCGAACAATCTCACATTGTTGAGCTTGGAGAATGCTCTTGTAAGTTTCAGCTTCTCTTGTAATTGATTTACAATAACCCAGAAGGCCCTTTTCTCCATCACCAGCAAAGGTCAATAAGCTTGTAGGATTGACAAACGGTGGAGACGCATTAGTTATTGGATTCTTAGGGTAGAGAGAGCCTCTCGTCCAGATATCTATGTGTTTAGCTCCTTGAGCTCTGAGCGTGTCCATGGAAGCGGGAGGTATATGTGTGTTTGTTTTACTGCGCTTAATCAATGGTTGGTACTCATTGTCCAAATCAATGTGAAGGTGATATTTGGCTCGTTTCTGGGTAACATTTGTGCCATTTGAGGAGTGCGCCATTAGCCAAATGTGCAGGTTTAATGGAAAGTGAATAGCGGCTGCGGATTCGTCCCTCCATGTTAGCCTCATTCCCTCCATATTGACGAGGTTCATTCAATGCAACTGAAAAGAGGATTATCCCTCAATCACTACGAACGAATGTTCAGAAGAGTAAGGAATCTACTTAAAGTACACTTTTTGAAGTTTTACTATGAAAGACCCAGCTCTTTTATTTGCCATTTTTTCTAGAGAGAGAGTGCAAAAAATACATTTTCTTAGAAGGCCCTCCAAATGACCTCCAAAATTTCCTAATGTCTGAGGGAAGTCCTTTTGTAAGTAGATCAGCAGGATTTTCTGTGGTGTGAACTTTGACAAGCTGAAGTTGCTTATCCTCGAGCATTTCCCTGATGAAATGATACTTCACATCCACATGCTTTGTCTTTGAGTGATAAACTGGATTGCGAGCCAATTGTATAGCACTTTGACTATCACAATATAACATAGGCATCTCTTCTTTGATTCCCAAATCTGTTACTAGTCGATTAAGCCAAATTGATTCTTTGCATGCCTCTGATGCTGCAACATATTCAGCCTCTGTAGTAGACTGAGTAACACAATCTTGTAATCTAGAACGCCATGATACTGCTCCACCAGCCAATGTAAAGACATACCCTGACGTAGACCTTCGGTTGTCTAGGTCACCTGCATAATCTGAGTCTGTAAAACCCTTTACACTTAGCTCCTGACTCCCATAGCATATACGCATACTCTTTGTAGCTTTCAGGTATCTCAATATTCCTTTCACTGCCTCCCAATGTTTCTTGCCTGGGTTTGACATGTATCGACTTACTACTCCCACTGCAAATGCAATGTCTGGGCGAGTAGCAATCATTGCATACATCAAACTACCCACTGCAGACGCATATGGAATCTTATCCATTTCAGCCTGTTCTTCCTCAGACACAGGACAATCTTGTTTGCTAAGTTTCACATATGGTGGCAATGGAACACTCAGTGCCTTTCCCTTCTCCATATTGAAACGTTGCAAAACCTTGTCAATATACTCTGTTTGAGATAACCAAATCAACTTCTTTGATCTGTCTCTCTCAATGCGCATACCAAGTATATGACTTGCCTCACCCATGTCTTTCATGTCAAACGATTTTGCCATCTTTGACTTCAAAGCTGAAATTTCTTCCAAGTGCTTGCCAGCAATCAACATGTCATCCACATACAAAATAAGGATCAACCAACTACCATCCTTAGCCTTCTTTGTATATAGACAGTGATCGAACTCACTACGTTTGTAGCCTTGAGAAAGCATAAACTTGTGGAATTTATGGTACCATGCCCTCGGTGATTGTTTTAAGCCATAAAGACTCTTTAACAACTGGCATACCCAATCTTCCTTGCCTTTCTCAACAAACCCTTTTGGTTGCTGCATGTAAATTTCCACATCTAAATCACCATGCAAGAACGCTGTCTTGACATCCATTTGGTGCAACACCAAATCTAATCTGGCAACCAATGCAAGAAAGCATCTCAATGTAGTCATCTTGACCACCAGAGAGAAGACTTCATCAAAGTCAATGCCTGGTTCTTGCTTAAAGCCCTTGGCAACAAGCCTTGCTTTGTACTTTGGCTGACTATCATGAGCGGTGATCTTATACCTGTAAACCCATTTACAAGGTAGAGTCTTTTTGCCCCGTGGTAATTTAACTAGCTTCCATGTCTTGTTTTTATGCAGAGCTGTCATCTCTGACTGCATGGCCAATTGCCAATTCTCGGAGTCCTTCATTTGCACTGCTTCCTTGTAACATGAAGGCTCATTGCAATCAGTCAACATGACATAGTTCATAGATGGAACAAACCTATCAGGAGGCCGCGTGACACGTCCAGATCTACGCACAATAGGTGGCTCAGGCTCAGCCACAACCCGTGGTTCCACTCTATCCTGTCCTTGCTCCTCTTCAGCCCTGACATTTTGTCTTGCACGTGCAGGTCCATCTTCTTGGAAGACAACTCTTCTAATCTCCTCAAACCTCTCTGGTTTAGAATGATATTTGGATTCATTAAAGTGAACATCATTGCTGCGGACAACCTTTCTGGATTCGGGATCCCAAAGTTTGTACCCCATCTCACCAGAATTACCATAGCCTAGAAAGATGCACTTTCTACTCTTTGGCTCAAGTTTGTTCCTAAATTCCTTTGGAACGTGAGTATATGCCTCACAGCCAAAGACTCTGAGATGCTTGTATGAGGGCATTTTGCCTGACCATACCATCTCTGGAACTGAATCCTTCTGCAAAACCTTGCTAGGAGATCTATTTACAAGATGAACAGCTGTGGATACAGCTTCAACCCAAAACCCATTTGGCAACTGTGCATTAGACAACATACTTCTGACCTTGTCTTGTATGGTCCTATTCAGCCTCTCAGCAACACCATTTTGAGGATGATTGTAAGGAGCAGTAAATTCACGTTTTATACCTTTTGACTCACAAAAGTCCTGAAAGGCCTTTGAAACATACTCTCCACCATTGTCAGTGCGTAAGCATTTAAGCTTCTTGCCACTCTGATTCTCCACAAGTGTCACAAACGTTTTGAAAACACTAAACGATTCATCCTTGTGCTTGAGAAAGTAAACCCATACTTTCCTCGAGTAATCATCTATAAATGTCATAAAGTAAGAAGCTCCCCCTAGAGATAGGTTAGGCATAGGTCCACACAAATCACTATGAACAAGTGCCAACTGTGTATCTCTTCTACTGCTTCTATGCTTATGTGGCTGCTATGTTTGCTTACCATACAGACAATGTTCACAGAATTCAAAATCATTAAATGAAAAGCCAGGTAAATAACCAGAACGAGACAAGATTTCCATTCCCTTCTTGGACATATGTCCTAACCGGCTATGCCACAAAGAAACGTTCGGCTGCTCGGTTACATTGATTACATTTTTAGAGACATTTGATACATAAATCATGTAAATTCCTCTAGACTTTACTCCATGTGCTACTGTCATAGAACCCTTGGATATCTTCCACATGTTCTGTCCAAAAGTGGTGACGTAGCCAGCATCATCAAGTAAACCTGTGCTGATCAAGCTCTTTGTAATTGCGGGAACATGTCTCACATTCTTCAGCGTGAAAGAAGAGCCATTCTGAAACTTCAATTGAACATCTCCAACACCTAAGATCTCACATGTCTGCCCATTGCCTAGCCGAACATGATCTTTAGTGGTCACATAAGAAGTAAACCACTCCTTGTTTGGAGACACATGAAGTGATGCCCCTGAGTCTATAATCCATTCACTCAGTGCATTTCCATCAGATGCTGTAAGAAGAGCTGATTCCATTGTATTCTTCAAGAAGTAGATGTCTCCTGACACTAGACTGTCATCCTCTGCAACAGTGTTTGTCACATTTATTTCTTGAATCTTCACTGAGGACTTGTTCTTCTCACCATGGTCTTCAGCTTTCTCTTTTCCTTTTTCTGCTTTCCATTCTCTGCAGTCTCTTTTCATGTGACCCTTCTTGCCACAATGGTAGCAGTCTATGTCACTCTATCCTTTAGCATTGCGGGACTTGCTACGAGACTGATTCCTCTTTCCACCTTTGTACTTTTCTTTGGTCCTTCCCCTGACAACTAAGGCTGTTCCTTTGCCTTTGCCCATTGTCTTTCTATTGGTTTCTTCAGTAAGTAGACTTCCTTCTACACCTGCTATGTTCAAACCATCTGGAGGTGCAGAATTACTCAAAGCTGTGCGAAAAGTGTCCCAAATTTCCGGCACTGTGATCAACAGGAACATAGTTCTAACAGGTTCATCAAACTTGACACCTTGAGCTGACAACTGACTATAGATTGTGTTGAATTCATTCAGATGATTGGACATAGGTGTCCCTTCTTTCATCTTCAAGTCAACAAGCTTCTTAAGCCAGTATACCTGTGAAGCTGCACTCTGCTTCTCATAAAGATCACTCAGCTTTAACCATGCTTGATAAGCCGACATCTCGTCTGCTACATTGAAGTAAACGCTTTCTGCCAAAGTCAGCATAATGGTAGAAAGTGCCAATTCATCCATTTCGCTCCATTCATCTTCGTCCATATCTTCTGGTTTTATCCCTTTGAGATTTATAGGTTTTATCTGCTTCTTTTGTACCAACACGTGCCAAATCTGCTTCTTCCACAATGGGAAATTGGTTCCATCCAGCTTCTTGATATTGTAAAGAGCAGTGTCCTGTGATCCAGCCATAGCTACGCTTCACAGTAGTTTACTTTCCTGGGAAAAGTTCGGCAGAGTTTCCCCTATAAACTGACCTCTGAACCAATATCAACCTGTCAAATGAACCAAGAAAGCTTCAGATTTTGCATAAATTTTGGCAGAGTCTCCTTTGTAAAATGGCTCTGGTGTACTCAAAAACAGACCAAAAAATAGCTCAAAAACACTGTCTCTCTGACACTGTAAGCTGTGGGTAAACTTGTCTTGCACCTGTACTGTCTTTGACTGTTCTGTCACTGTCCTGTAAGCATAGATTGCGACAATGCCTCAACGGCAGTAAAGCAAAGATGCAATCCCAACTGTCTAACTCACAGTCAATACATCCTAGCTGCCTATCTAAGGGTGCTCGAGGGATCGCTCCAAGACCTGTATCACCGAAAGGATCTCAACATTCGAGAATCCCCCAGCTCAATAAAACCTCACTCGACCCTCAACAAAGGCTGCAGTAAATCTGACAGTACATAGACTTCCCACAAAGTCATACATCCACAAATTTCCCACTGTATGCTGTAACCGCTGCGGCGGTTGTTTGCTGCGTGACTCACAGCCAGCAAACCCTCAACAGACATACATCATCTCTGACAATACATCCCATGTGGAAGTACCTGCAATGTCAGGATGAAATCTGGAATATCAAGCAGCAAACACAAGCTACCTGATGAACTACAGTCTATGTGTAGATACGCCCGTGTCGTATGTGACACGCCTCCAAGAACTGTGAGCCGTCCTTCGATGTGTAGACAGCCACAAATCAACACTCTGGGAGTGTCGATATCCTCAGTACCTGCAGTCGTAGGCCGAAAACCCCAAATTTGCAGAGTCGGATCTGCACCTGTCGAGACCACGTAGTCGAAAATGGCCTGCGTAGACCTTTGTCGAAGCCGAACGGTGGCCGAGATGACCTGAGAATGAAATTCTGACAACACCGATAGCCCGAAGGGCTAGCCTACGAGATTTGGGGCCGTGTCTTCACCTGTCGAATTTCACTCCAATCTGAGTTGGTGACTCTAGCCTCCTGCAGTGCTGCCCCGAGCCTCGATCTGAGCTCTGATACCAGTTGAAGGAGTACGAGCGGAAGTGCGACGCGAGAGAGAGTGCGAGAAGAAGAGCACGACGATATGGTGAACTTGCTCTACTGTAATGTGTAGAGCATAGTGAGTTTTTATTAGGTTTTTACAAAAGAATATGTGTACATACCTGGCGGTCCGCCCACTTACCTGGGCGACCACATTGGGCTTTATACCCCAACAGCTGCATCATTACTTGGATATATGGTTTAAGCAGTGTGAAAGTGGTATTGCGTTATGGCAGAAAAGTTACAAACAGACATTGCTATGTAAGTTTGGGATTGCAAACCGATTGCCACTCCCATGGAAACAAGTTTGAAATTGAGTCTTCATGATGCTGGTGATCTGGGCGATGTCACTCTTTACCAAATTGTTGTTGGCTACCTTGTTTATGTATGAAACACGAGACTGGATATTCAATTTGCAATCTCACAGCTTAGCAGATTTATGCATAGCTGAGGGTCTAAGCATTGGCAGACTGGCAAAAATGTACTTTTTACTACTTGAGCGGCACTTTACATCGTGGCTTGTTTTACCCCAAGGGTAGATCATTGCCACCAGATTTACATGCTTTTTCGTACTTGGATTGGACTGGTTTTTTTGACACGTGAGCATCCACGAGTTTTTGTTTCATGCTCGGTAATTCGTGCATATCATGATTGAGCAAGAAGAAACCTACTCTAGCCACTTCCAGATGTGAGACCGAGTACAGGAAAATCTTTACAGCTACAATTGAGCGTGTATGGCTCAAATGTCTTTTGGCTGATTTGGGTGTTGGATAGGACACTACCAACACTATCTAGACTGATACTCAAATTGCAATGGTATTTGCAAGGAACCCAATATTTCATGCTCGCAAAAAGCACATTGAGGTGCATTACCACTATGTCAGGGAGAGGCTCTCAGCAGGAGAGATTAACTTGTCTTATGTGCCAACACATGACAACCTTGCAGATATTTTCACAAAGACATTGGCTCGTGAGAAGTTCAAAGCTTTTTGCAAAGCTTTGGGCTTACTCCCCTTTATGGACTTATGATGTCCTCAGGGCATGGAACTTTCCTATACTCTTTGTGCCAGATCTTGTTTACGGCATCACTCCCAGGGGGGATTTGTTACCATATAATGTGGGAGTGATGTGTGTGAACACACTTAGGAACGCCGATGAAATTTTCCCCTCATTGGGAGGATTTTTCTCTCGTGCATTGTAATTACTCCCATCACTCCATGGCTATCTTGTCTTTCCATTGCACACTAAGTAATACACTCTCTATTGTGTGCCTTGAGCTTCCTTTTTCTTCTCCAAGCTATGTGTGTTTTCATGCAACTCTAATTCCAACAAGTGACAATGGAGGTTCTAAAACAATCCCATCCATTGTGACAAGATTATGAGGGCTCCAAAACCGCCCCCTTGCATTGTGATGACAATGGAGTTTTCAATTTGAAAACTCATGAAATGAGTTCTATGATTGGTCTTGTACACTTGATGTGATGACAATGGAGTTTTCAATTTGAAAACTCATGAAATGAGTTCTAGGATTGGTATTGTACCCTTGAGGTACTATCTTACATGTTTGACACATGGCTTGGTACCTTGATTAGCAAGCACTCATCCATGTCTTCCATGATTGGAGCCATGTAGCTCCAATCATTTAATTGTCTAGTGATTTTGTTCTTGGTGGCCATTGCTATATGTAACATTTAATTGTCTAGTAACTTGTGTGTAGCGGAAAATAGCATGAACATAGTGAGCATTTCATTAGAATTTATTCCTAATGAGAATAACAAGAGTGCTTGGGTGGAGAGAGCAACAAAGAGCATAACACCTAGTTAGATAGCATGAACGATACTTCAAAAGAGAGAGAAATTAAGTAATTGACAACAGTTGAGGACCGGATTTGCATGGAGCCGGTCCCCGCTCCCCGCTCCAAAAGGCTTTGTATAATGGTTTCTCCCATCAGGAGAGACATTTTACAATACAATTCTTTGTGTTCCTACAATACTAGCTAGTGCTATGAAGATGGAAACTTCAAGCACTAAGCACAACACTTACTAAAACCAACATCAATTCCCTCACGGTCTCAGACCCAAGACCTCACACACCTTCAAAGATGGTGAGAGCTAGCGGGGTATGAGAATAGATTGAGAGGAAGAAGGAGTATTCTTACGAGAAAGATATACATCTCCTCACATAATCACCCATACTAACATAGCATAGCTTAGTAATTAGCATAGAGATGAGCATGCATTGAATCTTGGCTCTGGGTTGGATTTGCGTCACAAAGCCAAGAGTTTTTGGTGTAGGCCTCCCTTCTCACAAGCTTGGAGTAGGTGGTAATCTTTCCATTAAAGCTTGATAAGGAGAGAGAGTGTCTTCTTGCTTCACGCATTGATTGTGTGAGTGTGTAAGTGAATAATGCCTTGAGAAAATCAGACCCCTCTCTCTCTTGGTCGACCCCCCTTGCTAATTTCTCATGCTACAGCCCTATTGAACCTCCCCAGGCCTAGCCAATGGAAATTAAGCAGCATAAGTGATAGCCTTCTGACATGTGTCCCCCTTTCCCCTTTTGTGAGAGCTTTAGGTAGCTAGCTTGAGGACCTCCCTTCTTGAGCAAGAAAAGAGAAACTTTGTGCTCTAATACCAATGTAACATTTAATGGTCTAGTAACTTGTGTGAAGCGGAAAATAGCAGGAACATAGTGAGCATTTCATTAGGATTGCTTCCTAATGAGAATAACAAGAGTGCTTGGGTGGAGAGAGCAACAAGAAGCATAACACCTAGTTAGATAGCATGAACAATACTTCAAAAGAGAGAGAAATTAAGCAATTGACAACAGAGGGCCGGATTTGCATGGAGCCGGTCCCCCCTCCAAAAGACTTTGTATTATGGTTTCTCCCATCAAGAGAGACATTTTACAATACAATTCTTTGTGTTCCTACAATACTAGCTAGTGCTATGAAGATGGAAACTTCAAGCACTAAGCACAACTATTATTAAACACAACATCAATTCCCTCACGGTCTCAGACCCAAGACCTCACACACCTTTGAAGATGGTGAGAGCTAGCGGGGTATGAGAATAGATTGAGAGGAAGAAGGAGTATTCTTACGAGAAAGATATACATCTCCTCACATAATCACTCATATTAGCATATATTAGCTTAGTAATTAGCATGGTACAGGAGATGAGCATGCAATGAAGCTTGGCTCTTGGTTGGATTTTCATCACAAAGCCAATAGTTGTTGGTGTAGGCCTCCCTTCTCACAAGCTTGTAGTAGGTGGTAAGCTTTCCATTAAAGCTTGAGAAGGAGAGAGAGAGTCTTCTTGCTTCACACGTTGATTGTGTGAGTGTGTAAGTGAATAATTCCTTGAGAAAATTAGCCCCCTCTCTCTCTTGGTCGACCCCCCTTGCTAATTGCTCATGCTACAACCCTATTGGACCTCCCCAGGCCTAGCCAATATTGTAAATTAAGCATCATAAGTGATAGCCTTCTGACATGTGTCCCCCTTTCCCCTTTTGTGAGAGCTTTAGGTAATTAATTAATTCAACTAAACTCTCATTGGACCCCTTTGCCTTCTGGCCAATAGGAATCAGGCAAGCCATTGGGATGTTGAATGCTCATTGGACCCCTTGGGAGACTGTCTTAGTTCTTTTAGAGAGCTTAGTTCTTATTGGTTCTTTTATTAAATGTTTTTAAATCAATTAAACTAGATTTACTCTAGCCTAATTGTCATTGGTCCACCTCCAAGGCCATCCAATAGGAATTGAGTACACCTTGTGGGCATCTAGGCTAGGGAGCTGACATGTGTCCCTCATTATCTTTGTGTAAAGGGAGCTTGTGTGTGTGTGTGTGTGTGAGAGTTTCTCTCTCATCTCCTACTTCTAGGGCTCGCCCCCTCCTGTGTAGGGATGGTTGAAGACTTTTGGGACACACACAAAGCATCCAATTTCCCTAGGCTTTTGACCTTTGGACACAACCTTTGAATTTTGGAACCTTAGCATTTTGGAAGTCTTAATGGGCTCAACCTGAACCTTAGGGTCTTTTGAGCCCATTTTTACACATAGTTCTTTTGCAGATGCCCCCCCTTTGGATCCCTATTTTCCATCATTTGCATCCCTACTGTGGCCGGTCTGCTAACTTAACCAATGTTCTAGCTTTTTCTCCCTTAGCACTTCCCCATATTAAATGATGAGTTTAACATGAGAAAATTAGGAGAATTAGTTATGACACTATAAAAGGGTACAACTCACACCATTAGGTACCCTCATCCTCACATACACACAAGTGCTAGAGAATTTTCAAAGCACCTTTGCTTTCTTACCAAGAGCTTGCACTCTTCATTGTCTTTTGCCCATGGATCCGATCGACATAAAGATAGAGGGCGAAGCCCCTAAGGTGGAGACAAAAGACAATAGGTTGTTTGATTTCCTCTATAAGGTTGGCCTTCACCATAGGCACATAGACTTCAAGAAAATGTTTTACTTTATCATCAACTTGGACTGTTGCATTAGATCAGCACATCATTACTTGGAAGATTCTATGCAACTATTCCAAGAGAGAACTTTGCAATTAGGCATTCTTGAGATTGATGGGTGACAAATTTTTCCATACATTGTAGACCGGCTACCAGATCCCACAAGGAGGACCTTTCTCAATAGAAGATTGTAGCTGGTACTCATGGACATGAAGGGAGGTGTAAAGCACATGTGTGATACTATCGTTTGGTGGAAAATAATGCAACATTGTAGACCTGCTATCGGACCCCGCAAGGAGAAATATCCTCAATAGAAAGTTGCTGAACGTACCCACAAACATGAAGAGATCAAAGAGGAGGTATACAGCACATGGGAAATACTACCGTTTGGTGGAAAATAATGCAAAATTTACATGCTGTCTAGATGTTATGATTGAGGATTGTTACCCAGGGTGGATTGTAGAGTACATTGATGGACTATCCAAGTGCAGGGTGTCAACAAATTTCAATATCCTTAAGTGGAAGATATGAAAGGGTAGAGTAGCTTGGGTGTTGGCTTGATAGAGTCACTATGTAAGGGTGCATGGGTGTAGTCTTGTATTGCAATTTTGGATGTCTTTTTTATGTTATAGATAGTGCAAAATATCTTTTTTTTTACGTTCCTATCTTTCTTCTTCTTCTTCTTTTTCATTGTTCGTCTATGCATTTGTTGTATGCGGGTATGTTTTGTGACGAGGGTACCCAATTCCATACCGCATTCTATCATGCACGATACACTTTGGCAACCATGATAAATAGGAGAAAGTAATGCATGCACACATGATCATAGGGTTTGGTGGAGGAATTCATGAATGTGTTGTATGCTTGCTTTGGACGTCGATGGAGGAATTCTAACAAGAGGAGCATGGTTTCCCACCTGGAATTCCAAATTCCCCACGAAAGTAGGTCCAAGTCAAAGGCGTAGCAAGTCATGTCCACTATTGAAGCGTGGAAGTGGGTTCACATATAAGAATTCTTAAGAGGTTTCACCTACATCGCTTGTTGGTCGACGGACCCTTATCAACACTAGTTCCTTTTCCACCCTCACCATTTTCACCCAAAGGAAGCACAACTAACATTGCCGTATTCGAGGTATAATGGGAAATCTCATGAGGATCCATATGCATATATTCATCAATTTGACAAAACATACAAGGTAAACTTAGTTTTGAAGGAAATATGAAAAAGCTTCTAAGTGGTTAGAAAAATATGTGGCTAATGCATTCTCAAATTATGATATGGTGAATTTCTTAAATTGGTTTTGCGTAGCAAAATTGTACCTCAAGTTGCAAAGACTTTGAGGTGGCTTTAGCAAAAAAAGGGTATTGTGGAAGAGTATATGGCACACTTTCCCACACTCACATAGTAGTTAGCTCCAGAAGAGCATCCTTCTCGCCCAATCCTCGATGATACAATAAGCAATTGAAGGGGGAAATTTTTCTTTTTAAATTCAAATTTTGTATAGCCCACATCTCAAGAAAACACAATCAAGTAGCTAATGCACGACACAAGATACATGTGCTAATAGTATATATGCAAACATCATCTATGATAGATCATTATGCTATTCAACTATGTTATGTTAGTGATAGCACTTTGGAAGACACAAGGACCATATCTTTTACAGGAGGTTTATCTTCTCTATTCTCTTGAATATATGTTACACCCCAAGACAGAAGGTTATGTTTGAATCACATGCTTTATCTTATGATCAAAATTGTGGAATTCAAGCTACAATGCATGCAATTCAAATATGGTTTTTTTGGCCCACAATAAAAAAAAGGACACCTAAGATTAAAAGTCTCAATGTCTTACATGCCAAGAATTGAAGTATGATAAAAGGAAGCAACTTGGTTTGTTGAAGAATTGCCTGTTCTTAATTTTCCATGGAAAAGTATAACCACAAAGTTTATCTTTGGGCTTCAAAAATTGATTCATTGGAACATACGAATATGGATGAGAGTTGACATATTTAGTAAACAAGCTCAATTTATAGCTTTGGGTGTTTCAAGGGGTATTATATACATGCTACGAGGCAATTAAACAACCCCTTTTTCTTGAAAAAAATTTATAGGGTTTCCTCCAAATTGTGATTTAAAAAACCCCTTTTATAAATGTAATAATTTAAATGTTGTAAAATGTAGTCCCCAAATTTACACTAGACAAGAAAACATCATGTGGAAATCCTCTTGATCTTTCAAATCTTTAAGTATCATGGATACCAACATCTCTCTTTTTGGACAGAGAACCTAGTACGACCAATAATTTTTGGAGAGGATCATCCAAAACTTGAGAATCATTGGCCTATCATCCCCAAAGGAATGGCCAAAGTAAAATTTTGAACTCCATAGTACTTGATCTATTAAAAACCTATGTAAAGAAAGAAAATCAACATAACCAAGGTGTACTATTTTTGTTTGGTAGAATATGCATACAATAACACATACTTCTACAAAAACATAGAAATATGCATACAATAACACTATACATACTTCTAAAAAAGCAAGCCACCTTTTGAGGTAATAAAAGGTAGATTAAAAATCCATCTAATTCTAAAAATGTATGGGAATATCCTAAGAGCTGATGACTATAGTAATGATTTATGGAGGATTTATGCAATGCTTTTGCCAAGTTCAAAAAATCTATAGCCATTGCATAGCAATAGCAAAAGCCTATCGATGAAATTCATAAAACAACTCTTGATTTCAAAGAAGATGACCAGATATTCCTAAAGTTTTCCAAAGCTTGTTTAAGATATACCACAAGAAAAAATTGTCAAGGCAAGTTGATAAATCATCAAAAGTATTATACTAAATTGGCATGCAAAGATTATGGTCCATACAATTATAGACTCCAATTGCCTTTCCATTGGCCAATTCACAATGCATTTCGTGTGAGATTTCTTAAGGCTTACAAAGGGAAAACACCAATGGTGGCTGTAGTAGAATTTCCTCCCATACCTCCCATATTTTAAGGTGCAAAAGAGATACCTCAACACAAAAGTATCCTACATCATGAAGGTAACTTTGTACAAAGCGGTATGATCTAGGAGCCTATCCCAAAGATTTTTTAAGTTTTGGGTACAGTAGTGACATTAAAATTTAAAAATTCTATACACAAATTTTGTTGTACCAATGTGCAACATAGTTCAATGCATAAGAACTGTAATATTTGGATTCATACACTACAAAGAATGTGTAGTTTGTGTTCTAAACATGTATCTTGCATTGTGATGCTCTCTAAGAACTGATAAATCTTGCATTTTTTAATGTAAGTATTGAGTTTGGATGTGGAATTTGCACTAAGACATATCCAATTTTTGTGCTTGTTGTTGGCTAGGTTAGCATATAAATTTGATCCATATGCTATCACAAATACTCTAATATTCACCGCGTAGTTGACCAGTAGGTGGTGCAAGCATTGAGCAAGGTTATAGTGGGGGATCTACTTTATTCCTACCACTTTGTGTAGGGGCTAGTGGTGGACATATATAGCTTTTCAATATGCATTGAGTATTGTGTTTGCTAACAAGTTATGACTATTGTCAAATTTTGACTGTGTTGTGCTCTTTTTGAGAAATTGTACTCCCCACAAGTAGCTCACTTTAGTATAGTGATAGTGTTTTGTGCTTGCATGCTATTGATGCTTGTTATGCATAAATCCTATTGTATCTAGCAAATAATTTTTTATGCCATGTAAAAAGAGAAGAAATGGCAGGAAACACAAGCAGATAGGGATGCTGCTTTGTTGGGGTATAAAGCCCAATGTGGTCACCCAGGTAAGTGGGCGGGCTGCCAGGTATGTACACATATTCTTTTGTAAAAACCTAATAATAACTCACTATGCTCTACACATTACAGTAGAGCGAGTTCACCATATCGTCGTGCTCTTCTTCTCTCTCTCTCTCTCTCTCTCTCTCTCTCTCTCTCTCTCTCTCTCTCTCTCTCTCTCTCTCTCTCTCTCTCTCTCTCTCTCTCTCTCTCTCTCTCTCTCTCTCTCTCTCTCTCTCTCTCTCTCTCTCTCGCGTCGCACTTCCGCTCGTACTCCTTCAACTGGTATCAGAGCTCAGATCGAGGCTCGGGGCAGCACTGCAGGAGGCTAGAGTCACCAACTCAGATTGGAGTGAAATTCGACAGGCGAAGACACAGCCCCAAATCTCGTGGGATTGCCCGAAGGCCTCGGTGTTGCCAGAATTTCATTCTGAGGTCATCTCGGCCACCGTTCGGCTTCGACAAAGGTCTGCGCAGGCCATTTTTGACTACGTGGTCTCGACGGGTGCAGATCCGACTCTGCAAATTTGGGGTTTTCAGCCTACGACTGCAGGTGTTGAGGATATCGACACTCCCAGAGTGTTGATTTGTGGTTGTCTACACATCAAAGGACGGCTCACAGTTCTTGGAGGTGTGTCACATACGACACGGGCGCATCTACACACAGACTGTAGGCGACATCCACTAGTTCATCAGGTAGCTTGTGTTTGCTGCTTGATATTCCAGATTTCATCCTGACATTGCAGGTACTTCCACATGGGATGTATTGTCAGAGATGATGTATGTCTGTTGAGGGTTTGCTAGCTGTGAGTCACGCAGCAAACAACCGCCGCAGCGGTTACAGCATACAGTGGGAAATTTGTGGATGTATGACTTTGTGTGAAGTCTATGTACTGTCAGATTTACTGCAGCCTTTGTTGAGGGTCGAGTGAGGTTTTATTGAGCTGGGGGATTCTCGAATGTTGAGATCCTTTCGGTGATACAGGTCTTGGAGCGATCCCTCGAGCACCCTTAGATAGGCAGCTAGGATGTATTGACTGTGAGTTAGACAGTTGGGATTGCATCTTTGCTTTACTGCCGTTGAGGCATTGTCGCAGTCTATGCTTACAGGACTGTGACAGAACAGTCAAAGACAGTACAGGTGTAGGACAGGTTTACCCACAGCTTACAGTGTTAGAGAGACAGTGGTTTTTTCAGCTGTTTTTTGGTCTGTTTTTAGTACACCAGAGCCATTTTACAAAGGAGACTCTGCCAAAATTTCTGCAGAATCTGAAGCTTTCTTGGTTCATTTGACAGGTTGATATTGGTTCAGAGGTCAGTTTACAGGGGAAACTCTGCCGAATTTTTCCTAGAAAAGTAAACTACTGTGAAGCTTAGCTATGGCTGGATCACAGGACACTGCTCTTTACAATATCAAGAAGCTGGATGGAACCAATTTCCCATTGTGGAAGAAGCAGATTTGGCACGTGTTGGTACAAAAGAAGCAGATAAAACCTATAAATCTCAAGGGGATAAAACCAGAAGATATGGACGAAGATGAATGGAGCGAAATGGATGAATTGGCACTTTCTACCATTATGCTGACTTTGGCAGAAAGTGTTTACTTCAATGTAGCAGACAAGATGTCGGCTTATCAAGCATGGTTAAAGCTGAGTGCTCTTTATGAGAAACAGAGTGCAGCTTCACAGGTATACTGGCTTAAGAAGCTTGTTGACTTGAAGATGAAAGAAGGGACACCTATGTCCAATCATCTGAATGAATTCAACACAATCTATAGTCAGTTGTCAGCTCAAGGTGTCAAGTTTGATGAACCTGTTAGAGCTATGTTCCTGTTGATCACATTGCCAGAAAGTTGGGACAATTTTCGCACAGCTTTGAGTAATTCTGCACCTCCAGATGGTTTGAACATAGCAGGTGTAGAAGGAAGTCTGCTTACTGAAGAAACCAATAGAAAGACAATGGACAAAGGCAAAGGAACAGCCTTAGTTGTCAGGGGAAGGACCAAAGAAAAGTACAAAGGTGGAAAGAGGAATCAGTCTCGTAGCAAGTCCCGCAGTGCTAAAGGCAAGAGTGACATATAATGCTACCATTGTGGCAAGAAGGGTCACATGAAAAGAGACTGCAGAGAATGGAAAGCAGAAAAAGTCAAAGAGAAAGCTGAAGACCATGGTGAGAAGAACAAGTCCTCAGTGAAGATTCAAGAAATAAATGTGACAAACACTATTGCAGAGGATGACAGTCTAGTGTTAGGAGACATCTACTTCTTGAAGAATACAATGGACTCAGCTCTTCTTACAGCATCAGATGGAAATGTACTGAGTGACTGGATTATAGACTCAGGGGCATCACTTCATGTGTCTCCAAACAAGGAGTGGTTTACTTCTTATGTGACCACTAAAGATCATGTTCGGCTAGGCAATAAGCAGAAATGTGAGATCTTAGGTGTTGGAGATGTTCAATTGAAGTTTCAGAATGGCTCTTCTTTCACGCTGAAGAATGTGAGACATGTTCCCGCAATTACAAAGAGCCAAAGTACAAAGCAAGGCTTGTTGCCAAGGGCTTTAAGCAATAACAAGGCATTGACTTTGATGAAGTCTTCTCTCTGGTGGTCAAAATGACTACATTGAGATGCTTTCTTGCATTGGTTGCCATATTAGATTTGATGTTGCACCAAATGGATGTCAAGACAGCGTTCTTGCATGGTGATTTAGATGTGGAAATTTACATGCAGCAGCCAGAAGGGTTTGTTGAGAAAGGCAAGGAAGATTGGGTATGCCAGTTGTTAAAGAGTCTTTAAGGCTTCAAACAATCACCAAGGGCATGGTACCATAAATTCCACAAGTTTATGCTTTCTCAAGGCTACAAACGTAGTGAGTTCGATCACTGTCTATATACAAAAAAGGCTAAGGATGGTAGTTGGCTGATCCTTATTTTGTATGTGGATGACATGTTGATTGCTGGCAAGCACTTGGAAGAAATTTCAGCTTTGAAGTCAAAGATGGCAAAATCGTTTGACATGAAAGACATGGGTGAGGCAAGTCATATACTTGGTATGCGCATTGAGAAAGACAGATCAAAGAAGTTGATTTGGTTATCTCAAACAGAGTATATTGACAAGCTTTTGCAACGTTTCAATATGGAGAAGGGAAAGGCATTGAGTGTTCCATTGCCACCATATGTGAAACTTAGCAAACAAGATTTTCCTGTGTCTGAGGAAGAACAGGCTCAAATGGATAAGATTCCATATGCGTCTGCAGTGGGTAGTTTGATGTATGCAATGATTGCTACTCGCCCAGACATTGCATTTGCAGTGGGAGTAGTAAGTCGATACATGTCAAACCCAGGCAAGAAACATTGGGAGGCAGTGAAAGGAATATTGAGATACCTGAAAGCTACAAAGAGTATGCGTATATGCTATGGAGTCAGGAGCTAAGTGTAAAGGGTTTTACAGACTCAGATTATGCAGGTGACTTAGACAACCGAAGGTCTACGTCAGGGTATGTCTTTACATTGGCTGGTGGAGCAGTATCATGGCATTCTAGATCACAAGATTGTGTTACTCAGTCTACTACAGAGGTTGAATATGTTGCAGCATCAGAGGCATGCAAAGAATCAAATTGGCTTAATCGACTAGTAACAAATTTGGGAATCAAAGAAGAGATGCCTGTGTTATATTGTGATAGTCAAAGTGATATACAATTGGCTCGCAATCCAGTTTATCACTCAAAGACAAAGCATGTGGATGTGAAGTATCATTTCATCAGGGAAATGCTCGAGGATAAGCAACTTCAGCTTGTCAAAGTTCACACCACAAAAAATCTTGCTGATCTACTTACAAAAGGACTTCCCTCAGAGAGCTTTGCGCATTTTCGCAAGCAGTTAGGTGTAGGGTAGTACATCACTTGTCTACATCTCTTGTATATTAGCTTAAATAGTAGCTTCTCTCACACTTAAAGTACCACATTGGACTTTAAGTGGGAGGTTGTTGGGGTATAAAGCCCAATGTGGTCACCCAGGTAAGTGGGCGGGCCGCCAGGTATGTACACATATTCTTTTGTAGAAACCTAATAAGAACTCACTATGCTCTACACATTACAGTAGAGCGAGTTCACCATATCGTCGTGCTCTTCTTCTCGCACTCTCTCTCTCGCGTCGCACTTCCACTCGTACTCCTTCATGCTTGACAAAGGCGCATAGAGGCACAACAAGCATGGATTTCAAGAAAGACTTGGGAGGTTCAACAACAGTAATTTGAGCAACAATTACGATCAATCTTATGGGAAGGTGGCTCTACCCAAGGCCTGCTTCTACAAGCATTGCATGTGGACCAATCATACCATGCTTTTGCACAAAAACATTGATTGGAAAAGATTTGACAATCTAGACAATGGAAACAACTTTTGTCCCAAACACCACACTAGCTACAAGTTGGCCCAATCTACTTACATAATTTGATTAACCTCACAGCTAGAAGCTTCCCCTCATTACATAACACATTTTGAATAACCTCAAAATTAAAAGCCCCTCATTACACAACATCCAGCCCATCTCTCAATAATCTAGTTTACTCCACCATGCTCTACAAATACATCAGCTTCTGTCTATTTTTGCAACTAGATTCTGGCTATTGACCGCGAACTATCCACCATAAGTTTTGAGAAACTTTTGAAATTTTGTAATCTTTCACTTTGATATGTTATAGCTAGGAACTTACCACTCCTTAAGGGATATCATTTCTCCTACTCAATAGGTAAATTGAAACTCCACTCACCTTGTAGTGTCTGCGAGCATGCAAGGGCTTGTAGGTCGAGTTGTTTGGAGTTTAAATTGAGTTTGTGGGTATAATTTTCAGGGAGATCTTGAGTGGAGGTGTGTGTGGGGTGGAATTTTTAAAGTAAAATCCATGTGTTGTGCTGAGTTGTCTGGGTGTGTGAATGTGCGCACAATGTCTTTTGCTCCATCATCCTTTGGCGATCCCATTGGGGAGCGAGAATTGCCGGTTCTGCACCCAGAAGTTGAAGTTCAAGCAGTGATGTATCCACATTTTGTGTTTTGAAGGGAATTTCAAGATGGTGGTGCCATTCCAACCATCTATTTTCACAGGTTGCAAGGATGCAAACGATTGGCTTGCATCATATGAGTTTGATTGGACATGTTTATGCTGGGCAATTCCAAGTGAGACACAAAAGCTTGTAGGCATCAATCTAGTGGTCAGAGGTAATGCAAGAGACTAGTATGAGGGCTTGTCACAAGATGAGAAGGGAAATCGAGACATGTTTAAGAGATGCTTTTTTGAAGCGGTTCAAGAAGGTGATCCCTCACCAAGATGCATGGAAACAGATCACTAGTTTGTTTATGCAAGATCATGAGTCTGTTGTAATTTTGGTCAAGATTTGATGGTGCTTGGAGAGTTTGGAAAGATGCGCTATTGCATGTGGAGGCCATGTCTAAAGACGAATTATATTCTGCATTTACAAATAGCCAAAGAATACAGGTATTCACGAGTCTATTGCGGCCGATGGTCCTTAAGATGAAAGTGCAAGAGAAAGAGCCCAAATCTATGTGTGAAGCATTGAAAATAGCGCTACGAAAAGAGAGAAATCTATGTGTTTCTACAGGCACGAAGTTCCCTTTGTCAATATTTGGTATGGATAGTGTGGATGACCTTTATGTGCATAAAGTCAGAGTTGCAGATACTCATGCTAGCAAGGATAATGGCTTGGATACAGGTGTGAATTCTCATATGCACAAAGTCGATGCAAATAAACTATGTGAAGCAACTTTGGAGACCATACACATGCCTATGGTACAAAATGGGAAGGACATAGTAGATGAATGCAAAAGTTTGAACACTAGCACAGGAAGTGAAGATGATGAGAATGAAATTGACAAGGATGAGGCAGTCTATGATGGTTACTATAAGAACGCTAGGAGTTAGAGACATGGATCCTCCACCCAACCGCCCATACTTATAGGCTCTTAGCCCTAGGATCCCTTGTCCACACTGCTAGCTGGCTCGTGGCTGGGGTCTGTGACCCCCCTTTAGGGTAGGGCCCTGCCCATAGGACCCGTGTCCTGACATTAATCCCCCCTTTGGAAGAGTTTTTGTCCTCGAAAACACAAGTGGTGGTATCTTCATAAGAACACTAATGTTTTCCACCGTGGCATTCTTCATGGATCCAACAGTTTGTTGAATCGGAACCCGGTTTATTGGGAGGTTCAATGAAATCAAGAATAACATCTTGATTTTCCACATTGTTGTCCCTTTACAACCGTCTTGGTTAACCGACCCGTAACCAACATAATGTGAAGACTCCATTTAAAACTCACTTGAGTATGTTAAACGAGTTATCATAACAAAGAGGTGTCTAAATGTATACCCAAGTTTCAGACTTTCTGGAGGTACTTGAATGTAATATAACCTCGGCTCATCTTTCCATGAAAGTACTGTGCTGACATACTCATCAGCAGCAACCAAGTCCTTGACTTGCTATGGTTTCTTGCCAGTAGCCAACCATATCAAAACTGATGATTAAGGTTGATAACTTGAGAATAACAGGCAGAGACTAAAAGTAGACGTAACATGCCTTTCATCATATGAAGAAAACTCCAAACTAGAAAGGTAACCAATCCAGTTGTTTCACTTCATGCTAACGTATGCACTTTGCATATCCTTTAGTACGATTTAACGTATGCTTGTAAACTGTCCATCCTACTTGGGATGAATAGCAGCAGTAAGAGTGAGGTGCTTTCCCCCAACCACTTACAAAAAGTCGCCCACGACTGACGACAAACTATGACTCAATCATTGAGTATCCAGCCATATATTGGATATGGAATGGAGACAACCAACTAGGTTGAAAGCAGATTGGAGTTTGAAGCAGCCAATCACAAACACTCATATTCAACCATCACCTTGTATGGCAGGGTGTAAATGTATATGAAATTTGCAAGAGAGATTGCACTGGCAGTTCAAAAGGGTGCAGAAAGAATAAATTCCATCAATCCGCATGCCGCTCCGAATAAGTGTGTGTTAAACACTAGAGCCCATAACACCTAGTGTGCATGCATTTAACACAAACATATCCGAACCGCAAGTCCATGACGAGACTTTGGACCATAATAGGATGTGACAGCCTGGTCACACCTAGGTACCAACCATGAGACATTGTCATGAACATAGCATACTTAGCTATATGTAGAAACAACCCTCCGTTAAGGGGGTTTCACAGCACTTGTAATCGTAACTATTGTGTACTTAGTACCCGACAATTGTTGGCCACTGAAATTGCTCCTGATACTGTGTGCTCAAAATGGTCGAACCAATGGATACGACCCGCACCTAGGGACTTCGTCATGACACATTGGTAGAAATTTGGCGCCAATGTCAGTCCCAGAGACTCATATTCTCCGCATGTGGATATGTCTCAAACAAGGATATCAAGAAAAGTGACATCCATCAAGTACGAGATGTACTTGTGTGTGGAGGTAACTGCAAACACTCTCCGACAAGAGTGAGAGGGACCCTCATTCATTGCTCCACAATGGCTAAACCGAACTCCTCGAGTTCCTAGACCATGTTGTATCCCATGTGACAACATGTGCCAAATTGAACCCTACAAGTAGGTTCGTAACAACAAAAGACAGAAAGATAGATTGGACTCTTGGCCCAAAATACTTTGTGCCGTCATGCCCTTGTCATGGCTCTATAACATTCAAGCGTACGTATACATCTTGAAAAAATCAAACAAAGCATACTGAAAATGAAATAACACCAAATCAATAGATGCGTACCTGGAAATTTGAACATAATGTTCACTTACCCGTATTCAAGCGTAGAGGAGAACATCTCCTACCTGAAAAATCAAACAGCATTGCACTGGGAACCATGGGTGTTGTCCTTGCAATCGAACCCCTTTGGTTAAAATCGACGTAGTCAAACCTTTTGGTAAGACCCTTTGTAGAGACTGCTGAACTAGCAGGTAACGGTAACCAACATAGTTAACTGTGTACATAATGATTGGAATCAACTTGAGAAGTTGAGTTTGTCCGCTACCGCATGGTAGATTGCAGAATGATTTCCTTGAAAGTCTAACTGGGAGAGATCAAACTGTGATCCTCAATGCCTATGGGTGATGTAGCAGTCACCCGCCGGGTCGTACCCCAAAATAGTATGTCCATAGACACTTCGTAGTGCTATAGAGAGAGAAGGAGATCCACACAAGTGAACTGCCGATCTCTTATAGACAGCCATGCTATCACAGCTGATTGCTGCGTCTATACTCCGTGATAAGAGCAGCTGGTGTGAGTGTAAGATTATCAAAAACTCACTAGAGCGTCACACTAAAAACATGTAGTGCAAAAATGACACCCTAAACATCCGTAATGACAGGACGCTTGCTTGTCAATTAACGTCAATGTGTACTCCACTGGGTAGTGCTGTTCGATCTTGAGAACAATCGTCCAAGGAATACCAACAAGTGGATCTTATCCTAGGTTTAACACTGACATAGCCCTTATGCAAAATAGTGTTCGATCGATGAATCGATGAAGAATAATTTGAGTAGCATATTAGCCATGTGCTAGCTGTGAGTTAGAGCACCTTGGCTCAAGTTGACTCACGAGCAGAATATGTAACAAAGCTTCTTAGAAGAGTTTCGTTTTTTCCTTAAAGAGAGAGAGAGAGAGAGAGTATGCTGGGCTGAGGAACGTTCCTTACATTTCCCGAGTGTGTGCCCAGAATGTGTGCTCTTAGACATCTTATGCCTGAATTGCAGCTTATCGTATAAGCATTCCACAATTGTCCGGTATGACTCGCTCATTGAGAGAGGTATCACATCTTGACCTACCTTCCGTGTAGGGGTCATGATTGTATGAAAATGACTTAGCATTGGCATGTTGCCTGTGAAATAAGTGTTGTTGTATGTTGACAACAACCCAAACTGGTAGGGATTGTGTGAGCAAATATTCCCTAATTTGCTAGTTTCCCAAACTTGTGTGCCAATGCCCTTGACTCCAAGTCATTGGGTAGTATCTTGGCACAAGGCAGAAGCCTTGCTTCATGTAAAATTTCCAAATCACTTTGCTTTGCACAATGACAGTCATTGCCAAACGAAGTGTAAACATGGATATACGCCCTCTTGTATCATATACATCTGTCGTATACGAAATGAAATAATCTGTAAACAGTTTGCTAAAGCCTTCCCAAGTGTGTATGCTCATAGCATATGCCAAACGTGGTGAGTCACTATGCAAGATGCATAAATAGAAACCTTGCTTCACCTAAATCGGGTAGTGCTAATAGCCAACTGATGTGACTGCCAATAGCATGACAAAAATAATCGACCTTGTCGAGCAATTTTAAGTAAAATTAACCAGTATTGTGTGGCAAGCATCCTATGTCGTCTTGTAGAAACAGTGACAAGGAGTCGGCCATGCCGAGCAACTTGTTGCCCTCAACAGATGCAGTAATAGGCCATGCGTCTCACCTTGAGATACTGAAAAACCGACCCTTGACCTTGGCTTTGAAGCAAAAAGTAACTTGTGAGGAGCGTGCTCCATTAAGGTACTCTGGAGAAGCCATGCTTCATATAAGTATGTCTGGCCTCATTGCCAATAAATGCTATTAGTAATCAATGACATAGCAAAAACAGTCGACCTTGTCGAGCATGCATAAAAAATTCATCGTGTCGAATTATAAACGTAATGGAAAAGCAGTAAAACACGTGCAAGTGATGCATCTCGTACCTGCTTGGCATTATTTCGGTTGTCCTTGACCTGATAGATTTGTCGAGGAACCATATCTGAGCAACAATGAAGATCTAGAATGTGACAGAGAAAAACCCCAGTCGACTTCTCAAGCTGGAACGAGGACCTTTCCCGTCTCGAATGCGGCTCCTAGCCTTGGCATTTGTGAGAAATTCAAGATGGGGACTTTCCCATCTGGATTTCAGCTCGTAGCCCTGGCATGTCTGTCCCTTCTTGATTGCATGTAGTTGCCGCTTGCGATGTGCACCCATTGCCATGCATTTTGGAGAACAATGTCCTTGTCGCATAACTTAATCGGACAAGTCACAGGCCCCGCATTGCTTGCCTTCTCATCATCAAGTCCTCGCTCGTGGTCCACGACCTTGTCAATGCAAGGACACGTGAACATGTGCTCTCGGACAGTTTCCATACTCAAAGCATAAAACATTTACATCAATAGCACCAACAAAGCCGACCTGAGCTGCCATTTTTGTAAACAAAAAGGATTAAGCTGTCAGGCCAGTCCGCACGGTAATTTCTTCAAGCAGTCTCATGATGAAGCTTTGAGATCTTAAGTGGGGCTCCTTTGCTGATACCTATGAGCACCGTAGCGGAGAACCATATCTGCTACCATACTTGGGATAATCACCGCGCGGAACCATGTCCGCTACTCGCCCGGATGTTCCATACTTTATGTAATGTGCCCACAATTGATGAGACGCTGTCAACATGTGTAGCATGCCAACATGGATGCATTCTCAGCTTTTGCCAGAAACGCTGAGAGCCCAAGACGGTGGCCCTCAACCCGCATGATGCCATGCAACAAGCATGGTTGTGTGGTTCATCCACGGGGTTCGGCCTCGCATAGCATGGGCTGCAGCCCTTAGCAAAAGTGGGTGCCCAAAATAGGGCGCCCCCAACCTTGGATTCCAAACAAAAATAAAAGGTAACAAATAAATTTACCTGGCCATGGCGCGTTGCACAGAGCCGTCAACGAGCTGCTGTAAACCATTCATGGCACCCTCCATGCGTATCAGTTGCGGGCGCGCCTATGACGAGATGTCCTGGCACCGCCAAGGCGACTCCATCAAGCCAATCACGGGCCGTTTTCGCACTGGGAAATTCCGCCCACTGTGTGTGTGCAAGCGGTGCTTCCCGCGGCCCTGCGTGTTCTTCTTTTCCCGGCCTCGATTGCTAAGGGATCCCACCCATGGCCTGGATCGGCCTCTTGCCCACCATGGAAACTCTCATGAAAACGAGAGAGAGAGAAGGAGAGCAATCCGCATGTTGTGATCGAGAGAGAGAGAGAGAGAGAGAGAGAGAGAGAGAGAGAGAGAGAGAGAGAGAGAGAGAGAGAGAGAGAGAGAGAGAGAGAGAGAGAGAGAGAGAGAGAGAGAGAGAGAGAGCCATGCAAGGCCCCCTTCCTCCATAGCTCTCCCCCTGATCTCTGATACCAATATAAGAACCCTAGGAGCTAGAGACCTGGATCCTCCACCCAACCGCCCATACTTATAGGCTCTTAGCCCTAGGATCCCCTGTCCACACTGCTAGCTGGCCCGTGGCCGGGGCCCGTGGCCGGGGTCCGTGACCCCCCTTTAGGGTAGGGCCCTGCCCGTAGGACCCGTGTCCTGACAGTTACACATCTGATGCTAGTGAGAGTTGGTCCGATGATGTATGCAATGATAACATAGAGTCACTAGAGCCACTGAGAGATATGATAGCCTTGCACAAGGAGCAGGGTAAGTAGGATCCGAGGTGGATTTTAGAACATTGCTCTCTCTGAAATAATCAAGTGTGAGTTGTTATTGGAAGTTGCAAAATTTTGGGGTCTACGGCTAGAAATAGCTCGAAAAGACTCGAATCCACTCAATCCGACTGGAGAGTAAGCCTAAGAGTTGTTTGAACCGGTTGGTAAACTCAAAGAAACTTCGAGGTAAAAACTTCAAGAGTTGGCTCAGATTATTTACTTTTTCTTGACATTTTAGGCCAAATTAAGTTTTGACTTGATTCATAGGCTTAAAATATCTCATAAAAAGACTGTCCTTGAAAAAATTGCAAAAAAGTGTGCATTTCAATCCTAAAGTTAATAATCGCGATTATTAACTTTCTACTCTAAATTGACCAAGGTTCATAGCATTGATTCATTGCATGTGTACAAACAACTTTTGTAAAGGCCCAAGAGATTTGGATCACTAAACTGGCAAAAAACTGGGTAAAAACTAAAGTTTGTACTGACTTTTTGAATCTTGAGTATAAGTTGGGAAAAAATTTATTCAAACTTATTAAAATTTGATTCATAGACTTATGTTAATGTGATAAACATGTGTACATGCTCAGTTGACCAAAAATTTGTAAAAAATTATCAAATGTAAATAATCGTGATTATTTACATCTGCCCTATTTTCCAACTTTTTTGACCAAGTCAGCATACCACTAGTTTTAGTATGTTGTAATAATCCCACAAACCAGATTTGGTAAGATTTGGATCACTTGATTGAAAATTGTGACTAAAATTGCAAAGTTAGTCTTCGGACAGATAATTGATGACCATTTGACCAAAACATTATCCAAACTTGATGAAACTTGGCTAGTGACCTTAACTAAAGGTGCTTAACAAATATGTGTCAAAGTTGGGGGGTAAAAACTTATAAAATTATAGATGGAGTAAATAATCACGAATATTTACATCTGCTTCAAAACTTGATGATTTTGCAAATTTGAGTATACCACAAGGTCAAGTACATCAAGTAGACCTCACAAATCCATTTTAGTGAAACTTAGATCCCAAAAGTGAGACTTAAGCTAGATTCTCGAAATCGGAGTCCGTGGACACCAAACAGTTGATACACTTGATCAGATTTTGTCCAACCTTGTTGAAACTTGTCCAGAGACTTTAACAAGTTGTATACTTGCCAAACCACTCAAAAAAGTGCAAAAAACTGACAAAAATAAATAATCATGATTATTTACTTCTGCTATCCAGAGACATCAATTTTGACTTTTGAACTTATACAGTGATAAACCAACATAATATAAAGCCACAAGGCAATTTTGGGTTCAATCCGATCAAAATTGATACATGTACACTTAGTTTTCAAGTTGCAGATCAATTACCTTTGATTTTTTACTAAAGTCGAATTTGAAAGTCAAATTTTGACTCTCATAGCTCGTTTTGGAGTGATACAGAGAAACCAATTACGAGAGTTAGCAAAAACTCTACTGTATTTATAGAAGAATAGCTAACTTGATCAAATTTGTACAGTAATCAGGTTGCAGACGAGGAATCAGTGGCTTGACAAAAAGTTGCAATTGAATCAAGTGGAAATTGACGACAAGTCAATCCAAAGGTGAGTACTCTATCCAGGGCTTCATAAGTCTATGTGAACCTTAGATCTGGTCGTGTACTAGGAAATCAGGGCATACTCGGAGAAACCTCAATTAGAGTATCCACCGAAGAAAACGTGAATCAAGGCAATTCCTTGTACACAATTCCTGAAGTCTCAGACACTTTTTCAGATTCAACATCCAAAATGTCTTCTTACTCGATTCACTCGAAAACCGGAACGACAATGCGCTATAAGCATATATTATCTTTTTACAAGACTAATCGTCATGGAGCCCATGTTTACTTGGACCCTAAAGAGGAGTATGCTATTCACATTGATGACCATGGTATTGAGTTCGAAGAAGAGGTTAGGGAAAACAAACAAGGAAAAATGTACATAGATCGAAACGGAACTCAATATTTACAAGTCGAAAACCCTAAAGTGATAGACAAATGGGGGTTGAAGTAAACACCATAATCCCAAATATGTCAGCAAAAGAAGGACCACCAACTTTAGAATTCGAGGGATATGATCAAGTAGACTTGAAGCGTTTGAAACAGCTTAGTACGGATAATCCTTGGATCAGAGTCTATTGTTGGGAAGATAGGAACATAAAAGATCTTCAGTGGACTTCTCATGCCAAACCAGGACAATTAACGGCCATGAAGATCATGTACATCTTCAAGATCAAAGATAAGGGATCAGCAGACCTACCAACCTATCTATTTAGGTATTGTTATAACAACAACTTTGTTATGATGACTCATGAGGAGGTAGAACAAACCAAATACCAAGGGTATTCCATACGGGATTGGATATTAGGGCAAGGACCAGAAACGATTCCAAGGGATGAACACCGTGAGAGATCATCTCAGAAGGACTTGGAACATGACCAACTCCCAGAAGATCGGGAGTTGAACCAAACAGACGCGTCAGACCAGCTGATTTTCAGAAATGGGTCAAAAAATATAGTGGATCAGGGGATCCATACGACCACTTAGCAAGCTTTAAGCAAGTGCTAAGAGCAGAGCGTATTTTCGATTTCCATACTCAATTCGAGGGATTTGGAATGACATTAGAAGGAAAAGCATTGACATGGTTCCAAAACATTCCACCAAGGTCAATCATGGACTTGAACACATTAGCTCAAGGATTTGTAGCTGCTTGTTCCAAAATGGGAATAAAACATAATATGATAGCTCAAATCTATAGCTTTAAACAGAAACATGGTGAGTCTGTTAGGGATTGTGCAACTCAAATGAAACAATACATTGCCAAATGCCCAGAGATGGAGATACCTGCAGAAGAACGACTTGTATCTTTGTTTTTGGAGAGACTGCTAAACAAATAACTTCATGCTATCTCTATAGTAAAAAGCCTACAACCCTAGAAGCGTGTGTATCGGATGCTATTGACCTAGGAGACAATTGCGAGATTTTCAACGAAGAAGATGTCCCTAAGGATGAAAAACTAGAGGGAATGGCTGTTGCGGCACCACTCTCATCCATAGAAGATATGCTAAAAAGGATGAACGACATGATGAACAACATGCAAAAAGCACATATGAGAGGACTAGGACAAGGGATACCTCCACAAGGACAACCAATTAGGCCACAAAAATGGTGTGAAATCGAGGGTAAATGGACCAACCATGAGACCCATGAGTGCTACTTCAGACCAAAGTATGATGGGAATGTTCAGTACGTGCCCATGAGGCCACAACGACAACCCATGTATAGATATCAGCCTAATATGGCCCAAGATCAAAAACCACCAATGGGTATGGAAAGACTTCAACCTGTTTTGGGACAACAACCTCCGTATCCAGGACATAATGCAATGCCTGTAAAGTACATGCACTCTGAAGGAGTCATATATGAACAAGCATTAGAGCCTATTACACCCTATGCAGAGCCTAGTCCATCTACAGTAATGGTAGAAGGAGATTGGTATAATCTACATCCACCACTAATGGAATAAACAGTGACTTATGCTCCACCATAGCTCACATCAATGTATTATATAGCTAATCAAGGTGTCAGAACTCCCATGGGAAGACCCATGATGAAGCCTAGAATACGAAACTGTCATAACTGTGGTGCTGATGACCATTGGAAAAACAAACGCCCAGAGCCTGACAAAAACCTCAAACCAATTGAAGCCTATTGCATACAATGTTGCAAAAAGGGAGGACACTTTTCGAAAGATTGTCCTAAAAATCCTTTGAACAAGGGTAAAACCGGAGTAAACGTAGTCCAAGTGATGCCTAGTAGCTCATCAGAGAGTGAATCAATTATTCCAATCAAGGTAATCACTAGAGCCCAGGCAAAGAAAAAGAAACACAACTCCTCTGATGATTCGAAAAATACGAAAGTTTCTTCTCAAAGAATCAAAAGGATCAGAAGCAAAAGATATGAGATGAGAAAACAAAAACAACAGGTTGAAATCGAGGAGAAAGCAAAGAAGCTAGTCCAAGACAAGTTGAAAGAAACTCGTAGTGAATTCAAGGAAACAACCGTGAAATCTGGAGGATCCATTCTGGTTGATAAAGTTTCTGAGCCTATTAATGCCGCCTTGGAAGCCTACCAAGCAGGACTTAAAGCAGGCCAAAACATGGAAAAACTATCCATATCCAGACATGGAAGCAGCTAAGCTGGAAGCTTTTCAAAATTTGGTAAGAATCATGCAAGAAATGCTGGAAAAACAAAAACCCAAGCTTGAAAGTATTGCAAAACCTGAGGAGCTTGTAGTAAAAGAAACGAAAGCAAAATCCGATGTGGTGGCAGAACCCCACCTTCAAACAAACGAACCAGAGCTTATAGTGTCAGACAACAAAGATGCCTTAGACGGAATTCCATTCGTAGAGGAAGACTAGCCAAGACACTTATGGGAAAAAGTAAGAGAGATCAATGATGGGAGCCTAACTCTAAAGTCAGCTCCTATAGAAGAAGTATGGTTGGATAACCTACCTTCTAATATGAACATGGAGATACAATCCTTGTATGGGATTGTGGATCGGAAGCTTTAGGAATGTCGAAACCATTGGCCTTGAAAACATTACCTTCTTACTTGGGAGATAACGAAGATGAATCCATAGTGTGCAAGACCACTCAAGTAAAAAGAGTTGTACAAACCCTAGAAGTAGACAACATTCATTCAATCATGTCTACACCCATCCAATGCACTCTTATCTTGGGAAAACTGTTAAAATTCAGACCATACATATGGAATGATTTACAGAAAACCCTAGAGAAGGTGGTGATAATGGGGCTAATCTCGAAGAATTTGGAAAAATTGAAAAATGAAATGGAAAACAAAGAGATTCGATCAGTTCCCATGAACAAGGTCAGAGAATATTATGAAGGTAAAGAAGGAAACACCACCCTCCCAATGAAATATAATGACATTGAAACCATGGCAATATTGGATAGTGGAGCTGGCATAGCCATAGCCACTAAAGTAGTATGGGAATCCTGGGGACAACCAACCATTAGAAAAACTTGAATGAAATTGCAGTTGGTTGACGGACACATTGAGAGACCCTTAGGGCTGCATAAAAAAGTGATAGTTAATTCTTGTGGAATTGAATATCAACACATGTTTGCCATAGTAGACTTTGGGAAAAAACTCAACTATGTAATCATATTGGGAAGACCTTTCATGTGACAGGATCCTATTTGGATGTGTGGGGCTTTAGAAAACGAAATCTTAAGACGAGTTGAATGTATCATAGAAAGGGACTGCACAGACGAAGCCTACGTACCTGAACCCTTCCCAGAGCATTTGTTTGAGCCATTCAAGTGGACTCAAATATTAGCGACAATGGATGTATGTGTGAATACGTCTATGCCTACTCAATTTTGCAATGAGGATGGCTATGACATAATTCCCATCCAAATGATTTCAATCCTCAACATTGAAAACAAAGATGAGGAACCCAAGGACTTAATGAAAGCTCAACAAGTATTTTCAGACCTCTATTATGATGCAACTGATGAGTTAGATGAACACTCAGCTACCTCAGAAGATTCGAGGTCAGAAAAAGAGCATACGAGAGCTAAGTTACTCTTAAAAGGAGGGGAGGAAAAGTTTTTTGACTTTCCAAACCAGAAATCAAGAAGACAAAAGTGGTATAGACGAAAGAGAGACACCAAAATTGTGAAAACACGACCTATGTCCTCGGTCTCCAGTAAAATACAATTCCTAATGCAGATAGATGCTAATGATTGTGTCAAGGACAAAATAACTGGCATATATCCTTCAAACAAAAATTCAAAAATGTCTCAGACATCAAGGAGAACAAGGAAGGGTACTCAAGGAAAATCACAGGATAAGAAACCACTCATGACCAAAGTCGAGCGAAAAAAGAAATATCAAGAGTTGAAAAAATCTTTAAAGGAGATATACACAACCGAAATGGAAACCATGGAAGACGATGGTAAGGATGTAATGCATGTTCCATCCCATTACAGAAATTATACTCTCCAAGATCTGAAAATCATAGTTGAACAACCTGTTAGGGAACTACCGAAACAGGGCGAGTCTTATGAAGGACCTGAAAACGCTAAAAGGATAGACTTGACTGAACCAGGAGAAGAGTCGAGACCTGTTTACATTGCGAATGACCTAACAGAAGAAAAAGAAAAGCATTTGTTGAACTTGTTAAAGGAATACCGAGATATCTTCGTTTGGTCTTACAAGGATCTCAAGGGTGTTGATCCAAAAATCTGTCAACATACCATACCCATGAGAGATGACGCGAAACTAAGTAGACAGAGACCATACACGTATAACGAAACATTTTCCAGGAAGATAAAAGAAGAGATTGAAAAACTAAAGGAAGCCAAATTCATTTACAAAATTGAACACACCGAATGAGTGTCTCCAATTGTGGTAGTACCCAAGAAGAATGAAAAACTATGAGTGTGTGTCAATCTCAAAAAGGTGAATATAGCTACCATTAGAGACAACTTTCCTCTTCCAATAACTGAGCATGTTTTAGGATGAGTTGCAAGAAAAGAAGCCTACAGCTTCTTTTGACAGCTTTTTGGGATACAATCAACTTTTGGTTGACCCAAAAGATCAGCACAAAACTGTATTTGCAATAGAATAGGGTATATTTGCCTATGGGGTTATGCCGTTTGGGTTAACTAATGCTCCAGCCACGTTTCAAAGCTTGATGAGCCATGCTTTCAAAGAATATAATAGGAAATTATTAGAAGTATATATGGATGATCTATTCATACATTCATCAATCCGAGTTGATAATTTTGAACACCTCAGAAAGGTATCTAAAAAATGTAGACTTTATAGGATTTGCTTAAATCTTGAAAAGTGCACATTCATGGGTAGACAAGGAAAAATTCTTGGACATATAGTGTCTAAAAATGGCATAGCTACTGATATTGAAAAGATTCATGTCATTGTTGATTTTCCTAGACCAACAACAGTAAAGGGGGTACAAGCCTTCATGGGACATTGTGGATATTACCGAAGGTTCATCTATGTAAGGTCTCTGACCCGATCACAAGAGCACCCTTGTACCACGAAATGAATACAATGGAATAAGTTACTATTTTTAGCAATTTTCCAGATTCTGTCAGTGCCATGATGTTCAGAATGTTATAAAGCTTCAAAATGTGAATTAAAATAATTTTTGTGAAAAATTTCTAAAAATAGTAAGTTTTTGGTCACCCGAACCGTCCAGTCTCGACCGTCTCAAAAATCTGCACCCGTATCCCGAATTTGAAAAAAATGCATTTTCGGACCCCGGGGGAAGGCTGCTAAATATGGCAGGTACTCAGACCCGTACGTCTTAGTTAGAGCTTAGTATAGCAATTTACGGCATCAAAATCCGACTCGTATGCCCCGTTTTAGCCTAAAACCAATTTTTCACAAAATTGTCCGAGAGGCACCGGGGGCCCGAGGCTGTGTGGGAACAGGTCCCAGCCCACTCTAGATCTGCTTTAGCAGCTAGGGGGCGCCCTCTTGCTTTGTGGGAGTCTTGGGGAAGCTGCCAAGCCTGCAACTCAGTGTGAGAGTCAGTTTACTGAGCCAACTAGACACTTGGTGGGTAGGCAACTGGACTTTCCATGCAAGGACTGAGTGCTCATCCAGATGCAATTAGCAACACAAATCGATTTTCAGCCTGTAGGAGCCTATTTAAAGGCCTACACACACACACACACACAGAGGGATATGCTCACACACACACATTGCATACTCACACACCTACACACTGGGAAGGTGCTGCCGGCACACACACAGCTTTTGAAGGAGAAGCAAGGAGGGAGGTGCTGCCGAAATTCCCATCTCGAGGATTCATTGCATCAGAAATTTAAGAGGATTCTCAGCCCCTAATCACGGTAATTATGGTTTAATTACTGCTCTTCTTAATCTCATCATTACCCACTCATAATTCTTGTCTACTATACCTACTTTTAGCTATAATTCTCTATAGCTGCTCTCTAAGTTTTCATAGCTATACTTCATTACATAATTATCATTCATTTAGTTAATTTATTCAGCCATTCATCATCCTTAATCAAGGATTAATGCATGATTAGGAAAGATTCTCTCTCTAGGCGGTATAGTCAATAAATTGTCAGCTAGTAATAGTGTAGATTTGTCAGAATTCAATCTTTCACTACTCAATAGAGTTGTAATTAAATTATACTTAATCTTCTCCCACATTAGATGCGATTAAGGCTGAAAATTAATCCGTCATTAGTCCAATAAGAAGAAGGTTTTTCCATCACACATGCCTGCGGTCACTCTGCACCTTCATATTGCTCTAGGAAAATGAATGAGCTTGCTTACTTCATATCTTTCGTGAATCAATTAGAAAAACTCTGAATTTCTTAATCATCTAAGCCAATTAATTAACCTTAGAGTCGTTTCCCATAGGGTGGATACAGAATTACCCTTAAAAACTGCTAGGGCAAAAAGGGAAAAATCTAACCTCGTGCATAAGGAGGAGTCTTTAAATAAATCTAATCTGCCGATTGGTTTGTCATGTTACTCTCGGACCTTAGCTCTTTTTTTTCAAGTCTTATCATTTAAGTAGTGAGAATAATGGCCCCGGTGAAGAGAACTCGCTTCGGTGGAGCCCACGACCGCGAGGCGGGAACAAGCAATGTCAACGGAAAAGGAAAGGCTCCCATGGATGAGCAAATACCGGCCATCTCACGGGCTATTGATGAAGAAATGGAAGAGGTAGGTCCCAATTTCTATTCAAGTTGTTTAATTAACATTGCATACGATTAGTTAGGAATGAACATATCCCCGAACATGTTGGAGAAATCCGACAGAAACCTCGGCATTGAATGCATAGTCCATTTAAGTATAAAGTAGGAAAGAAATGATTGATGGGTATGCTGTTTGCAAGAGGAAAGAATGTTTGCTAGGGAAAATTTAGCTCGACATGTTCATTTTATTTCCAATGTTGAATCAGTCCTGACCCCCCTACTGATCACAGGGGGCAGAGTTCCTCGTTAGGGCTCTTGAATCCAAGACTTGCTTTTTATGCGGTGGATACCTACGACTTGCTTTCTATGCGGTGGGAACCCACGTCTTGCTTTCTATGCGGTGGGAGTATCCATGACGTGCTTTCTATGCGGTGGACATACCTAGTTGTATGGGCAGCTAGGCGACAACGGGAGGAGTGAACTCTCGCTGGAGGGGGGATGTTGTACCTCCAGAACATTGGAACTTTTATGAATAAGGTTGAGTAGAATTTTTACTAGAATTCTGTCTTGGTGTTGTTTGCAATACTGGTTGAAGGGCTGTTTTAACGAACCATGTGATTCGGAATCAAACAAGGAATATGTATGTTGAACAACCTTTGTGGTAGTAATTAGGTCACACGAGGAAGTGTGAGTGTGGGGGTGGAAAGTGGGGGCTTGGCTCGGGTTGCCAATGCCTACGAGATTGGTGGTCCCGATTGGTCGGAAACTCTTTGTCCCCATTGTGCTTACTCGATATTGGTATTACTCATTGCCCCTAGAGCGGCGAATCCTCGAGAGTACGTGCCTCTGAAACATGGGAAAAAAGGCACTCGGGGTTTCTCTCCTCTTGGAAGGTGGGTCTTAGGATCGCTAGATAGTTAAGTACGCTTCCCCTGCGAGGTGGAGCTAGATCTCGTTGCTAGTAGGCTCGAACTCGACTCACTTTGTGATGAGAGATCGTCCGCTAGTTGAACCCTGAACCATTTTGTTTGCTTCCGCTATAGATCTAGTGGCCACCAGGTTTACCATCAGATCCGTTGTTTGATACGACGGGGTGGGGACCTCACACCTGGTATCAGAGCCTAGGTTAGGCTGGGAAAATAAAGTCGTATTGTTTGAACATTTAAAAGGAACTGAAAGTATATAGGTAGTTGATCCGAATTCCTTGCATTGGTGTTGCAGGAAGACCCCATGCTTGAATATCGGAAGTTCCAAGTGTTTGAGCTTATTTATGAGCAAGCTCGAAGATCCCCTGTTTACCATTTCAGGCGAGTTTGCATGGAGATACTGTTGAAGGCTTATACGCCACACTCCACTCGCATTGACAAAGGATGGGAACTTGATTGGACATTTCCAAGAGGGGTTTACTACATCAATGCTCGGAAGCTAGGGTGCCTGGCTACCGACTTGAAGAAGATACGTTGGGGAGAAGAGTTGAGAGTGATAGAGATATTCTACTTGGTGCCCACACGATTGGACCAGACTGTTTCGGGCAACTCCAACCAAACCATCAACGACTGGCTCTTGGAGAAGGTCACCAATGTGATTCCAGCAAACCGAGTCAAAACCTTTGGATTACTGAAAGCAGAACTCCCGCCCGATATCTTAGTTTATTGTCCCCTCAAGAATGTGTATAAGAACTATTACACGAATGAAGTAGTGCATCATGTCAATACCATTTCCTAGGCGTATGTTATACGCAATCCATAAAGCCATGTAATAAGCGGTCATCAGTCATTCTAAACCTTGAGGAGTTTCGATTGTAATAAATTTCCATCAATAAAGTGCTTTTTGTCTCTGAATCTCTGTCTCTTGATAAAGTGGAATTTTGAATTTTATTAAAGTCTCGTGTCTATCTTGAAATTCAAGTAATGGTATCAAGAATTTCGTATAACCCATGTAGGTACCGCCTGTTGCTCTGTACTCGGCAGCGCAAGAGAAGAAGCTTCTCCTCAAACAAGCCCAACCTCCGATCTTTAAGGACGAGGGGGCAACTGTGGAGAGAGATGCGGAAGTATGGATGGAAGCCATGGACGATTACTTTGAAGCTGCGGGAACCCAACCCGTAAATCAGATTATGCTTGCGATGTTCCGCTTGACTGGCGATGCCAAGATATGGTGGAAGCAACATTGCAGAGACCTGGACATTAAAGGATCTTCCCAATCTTGGGAAGAAATCAAAGCTGCGATAATGGGGCGTTATTTACCACCTGCCTATAGGACCTTGAGAATGAATGAATTCTTTTCACTTTGGCAGCTGAATTCAACTATCGAAGAATACTATGCGAAGTTTGTCACTCTTCGGAGATATGCTCCTAAGATGACCTTGGAACAACAGGTGGCAAGGTTCTGTCAAGGACTAATCGATCCCTTGAACACTCGGCTGGAGGCTCTCAGGTCGTCAACACTACAGGATGCCTTGTTGAGGGCTAAACTTCTAGCTCTCGAAGTACAAAAGGCTAATCAGAATAGGAGGAATCATTGGGCAAAGAGGGCAAGGAACACTGCTTAGGACAACAGACCAGCCAACCAGACCTATAACCAGCGCCCTATTGTGGCTACCACCTCAACCATGGAGTTCCTTGATGTTCGATGCTATGGTTGCGGCGAGCATGGACACTACAGATCCAATTGCCCCAGGAACATTCATGCAACCAACACCAATGCCATACCCTTGAATACCCGTGGGCGTGGCCAAGCTAATGGAAGAGGAGGACGCGGAAGAATGAACAGAGGGCGAGGGCGTGGAGCTACCGCCAGAGTGAATGCCGCAGTAGTTCAACCAACTGTGGGTGATGAAGCAGTGGAGAGAGCAACCCTACATGCTGCAATTGACAATCCCAATGGTTGCGAGCAATACGCAGTCATTCATACGCCAGGATCTCTCAGAGGTGAACAAGTTAAATTCCTTATAGATTGTGGCAGTACTCTTTCATTTCTTTCACCCAGATGCATGAGAAAGCTTAAGCTAGATAAGTATTCGTCAAGCAAGCTAGTTGTCGAGTTAGCAAACGGCAAGGAGGTAGTATCTCAACACTCTGCAGGCAAAATTGACTTCGATTTAGGGGGACACCCAACTTCTGCCCAATTTCGAACCCTACCCTTAGGATTCTTTGATGGGATACTAGGGATGGACTGGTTAAAGAAAAATAAGGCCCATATCCATTGTGCACAAGGAAACTTTACATTTACAGATAACTTGGGTAATGAAGCCTTAATTTAGGGGGAAAATGGGAGACCTAGGGCTATTCTAGTTAAGGCCAGCAGACTCTTGAAGGGACTAAGAAAGGGTCAACAAATATATGCAGTTAAACTCAATAAGGTGGACCAATCAGATACCTCACTTCGACCAGACTGGTTGAGGGAGTATGATGACGTATTCCCCGAAGACCTTACGAATCTTCCACCACACAGAGAGGTAGATCATGGGATTGAGACTATCCCTGGGTGTGAACCTATCTCAAAAAGACCTTATAAAATGTCACTTCCGGAGGCCATCAAACTCAAAGAACAACTTAGGCAACTCATTGAGCAAGGATTCATTCGACCCAGTACTTCTCCTTGGGGTGCTCCAGTTCTTTTTCAGAAGAAGAAGGATGGGACCTTAAGGCTATGCATAGACTACCGTGGGCTGAATCAGGTAACTGTCAAGAACAACTATCCAATTCCAAGGATGGACGAACTCTTGGACAGGCTCCACGCGCCAAAATATTTACAAAGATTGATCTAAGGTCAGGATATTACCAAATTAGGATCAAGGAATCAGATATTCCAAAGACAGATTTCAACACCAGGTATGGACACTACGAATTCACAGTAATGTCTTTTGGTCTAACAAATGCTCCTGCAAGCTTCAATCGACTCATGCAGGATATTTTCAAACCTTACCTGGACGACTTTGTCTTGGTTTTCTTTGATGACATTCTAGTCTATTCTAAGAATGAAACAGATCACAAGGAACATGTTCGCAAAGTACTTGATCTCCTTCGAGAACACCAGCTTTACGCTAAAGAGAGCAAGTGCACTTTTTGCTCACCAAAGGTCAACTATCTTGGATTTTTCATTTTGGCTGAAGGGATTTCAGTGGACCCAGACAAAGTGAAGGACATCGTTGACTGGCCTCAACCATCCACTGTCAGCGAAGTAAGGGGATTTCTTGGAATAACGGGATGGTACATGATTTTTGTCAAGGATTATGCACGTATTGCTGCACCTTTGACGGAACTCCTGAAGAAAGGAATGAGGATCGATTGGAAGACCGAGCACGAGTCTAGCTTTGCTAAGCTAAAAGAATTCTTGGTCTCAGCTCCTATTTTAAAGCTTCCAGACTTCAGTAAAGAATTTGAAGTAGCGACAGATGCTAGTAAGTCTGCTCTAGGCGGAGTTCTTACTCAAGAAGGAAGACCGGTGGCATATACTTCGCGAAAGCTCAGGGATCATGAGAAGAATTATCCCACTCATGATCTGGAACTTTTAGCAGTTATACATGCACTGAAGTTATGGAGACATTATCTTCTTGGACGCAAGTTTCAGTTGGTTACAGACCACAAGAGTTTAAAGTGGATTTTTACTCAACCCATTCTCAATATGCGACAACGGCGATGGATAGAGCTATTACAGGAATATGACCTTGACATAAAGTATAGACCAGGGAAGGAAAACGCAGTTGCAGATGGTCTTAGCAGAAAATTGTTTCTAGGAGCTATCTCTATTCCAAATAACCCTATCTGGGATGGAATCAAAGAAGCATCCCTCGAAGCCGAAAGGATCAAATTACCAAGGCAACTTCAACCTCTTGACATACCCCAGATGAAGTGGGAATGCATTAGTATGGATTTTGTTACAGGGTTACCTTCTACAGGAGGTTATGATTCTGTTTTCGTGGTTGTTGACATGCTCACAAAAGTGGCTCATCTAATACCCGTAAAGACAACCTTTACTGCTTCAGATATTAATCGGGTATTCATCAAGGAGATTTTCCGGCTACATGGTCTACCCAAGCGTATTGTCAGTGATAGAGATGCCAAGTTTACATCAAAATTTTGGACTTCTCTTTTCCAATCTATTGGGTCACAATTAGCTTTCAGTACAGCATACCATCCACAAACATATGGGCAAACTGAAAGAGTTAATCAAGTCATTGAGGACATTCTCAGAGCCTATTGTTCTCAAGAACCAAAGAAGTGGTTACAATATCTACCTTTGGTAGAATATGCTTATAACTCTTCCGAACACAGAAGCATTGGAATGTCACCTTTCAAAGCTCTTTATGGACAGGACTGTTTAGCACCACTGAACTTTTCAGATCCAACCATCAGAGTAGAAGCCTCTAGAAAGATGTTAGAAGATATGGAAGCACAGACTAGAGCCATTCGCCAGGACATTCAGGCAGCTCAAGATAGGCAGAAGCACTATGCAGATAAGAACCGCACAGATAGAACCTTCAAGGAAGGAGATAAGGCTTTTCTCCGAGTCCGACCTAAGAAAAGAAATTTATCGCTAGGCAGATACAAGAAACTAAGCCCAAGGTATTGTGGACCATTTGAGATCGTTAAGGTTGTAAGTGACCAGGCCTACAAGCTAAAGTTACCTGCGAACTTGAAGGTTCATGATGTATTCCATGTCAGCTTACTCAAACCCTATATTCCCAATCCTGATTAATTCTTGGACTCAGATCAGATAGTCATGCCAGCACAAGGAGTTCTCGAGCTCCAACCTGACTATGTACTTGAAACAAGGGAAAGAAAGTTACGCAACAGAACTATCACGGAGCATCTAGTAAAATGGAAGGATTATCCTGAAGAAGATGCAACTTGGGAGGATGAATCGACGCTCTTAAAAGATTACCCAAACTCATTCTTGAGATGAGGACATCTCAAATTTTTCACGTTGGGGAGGTTGTAACGTCTCTGACCCGATCACAAGAGCACCCTTGTACCACGAAATGAATACAATGGAATAAGTTACTATTTTTAGCAGTTTTCCAGATTCTGTCAGTGCCATGATGTTCCAAATTCTGTCAGTGCCATGATGTTCAGAATGTTATAAAGCTTCAAAATGTGAATAAAAATAATTTTTGTGAAAAATTTCTAAAAATAGTAAGTTTTTGGTCACCCGAACCGTCCAGTCTCGACCGTCTCGAAAATCTGCACCCGTACCTCGAATTTGAAAAAAATGCATTTTCAGACCCCGGGGGGGGGGGGGCTCTGCTAAATATGGCAGGTACTCAGACCCGTACGTCTTAGTTAGAGCTTAGTATAGCAATTTACGGCATCAAAATCCGACTCGTATGGCCCGATTTAGCCTAAAACCAATTTTTCACAAAATTGTCCGGGAGGCACCGGGGGCCCGAGGCTGTGTGGGAACAGGTCCCAGCCCACTCTAGATCTGCTTTAGCAGCTAGGGGGCGCCCTCTTGCTTTGTGGGAGTCTTGGGGAAGCTGCCAAGCCTGCAACTCAGTGTGAGAGTCAGTTTACTGAGCCAACTGGACACTTGGTGGGTAGGCAACTGGACTTTCCATGCAAGGACTGAGTGCTCATCCAGATGCAATTAGCAACACAAATCGATTTTCAGCCTGTAGGAGCCTATTTAAAGGCCTACACACACACACACACAGAGGGATATGCTCACACACACACATTGCATACTCACACACCTACACACTGGGAAGGTGCTGCCGGCACACACACAGCTTTTGAAGGAGAAGCAAGGAGGGAGGTGCTGCCGAAATTCCCATCTCGAGGATTCATTGCATCAGAAATTTAAGAGGATTCTCAGCCCCTAATCACGGTAATTATGGTTTAATTACTGCTCTTCTTAATCTCATCATTACCCACTCATAATTCTTGTCTACTATACCTACTTTTAGCTATAATTCTCTATAGCTGCTCTCTAAGTTTTCATAGCTATACTTCATTACATAATTATCATTCATTTAGTTAATTTATTCAGCCATTCATCATCCTTAATCAAGGATTAATGCATGATTAGGAAAGATTCTCTCTCTAGGCGGTATAGTCAATAAATTGTCAGCTAGTAATAGTGTAGATTTGTCAGAATTCAATCTTTCACTACTCAATAGAGTTGTAATTAAATTATACTTAATCTTCTCCCACATTAGATGCGATTAAGGCTGAAAATTAATCCGTCATTAGTCCAATAAGAAGAAGGTTTTTCCATCGAACATGCCTGCGGTCACTCTGCACCTTCATATTGCTCTAGGAAAATGAATGAGCTTGCTTACTTCATATCTTTCGTGAATCAATTAGAAAAACTCTGAATTTCTTAATCATCTAAGCCAAGTAATTAACCTTAGAGTCGTTTCCCATAGGGTGGATACAGAATTACCCTTAAAAACTGCCAAGGCAAAAAGGGAAAAATCTAACCTCGTGCATAAGGAGGAGTCTTTAAATAAATATAATCTACCGATTGGTTTGTCATGTTACTCTCGGACCTTAGCTCTTTTTTTTCAAGTCTATCATTTAAGTAGTGAGAAAAATGGCCCCGGTTAAGAGAACTCGCTTCGGTGGAGCTCACGACCGCGAGGCGGGAACAAGCAATGTCAACGAAAAAGGAAAGGCTCCCATGGACGAGCAAATACCGGCCATCTCACGGGCTATTGACGAAGAAATGGAAGAGGTAGGTCCCAATTTCTATTCAAATTGTTTAATTAACATTGCATACGATTAGTTAGGAATGAACATATCCCCGAACATGTTGGATAAATCCGACAGAAACCTCGGCATTGAATGCATAGTGCATTTAAGTATAAAGTAGGAAAGAAATGATTGATGGGTATGCTGTTTGCAAGAGAAAAGAATGTTTGCTAGGGAAAATTTAGCTCAACATGTTCATTTTATTTCCAATGTTGAATCAGTCCTGACCCCCCTACTGATCACAGGGGGCAGAGTTCCTCGTTAGGGCTCTTGAATCCACGACTTGCTTTTTATGCGGTGGATACCCACGACTTGCTTTCTATGCGGTGGGAACCCACGTCTTGCTTTCTATGCGGTGGGAGTGTCCATGACGTGCTTTCTATGCGGTGGACATACCTAGTTGTATGGGCAGCTAGGCGACAACGGGAGTAGTGAACTCTCGCTGGAGGAGGGATGTTGTGCCTCCAGAACATTGGAACTTTTATGAATAAGTTTGAGTAGAATTTTTACTAGAATTCTGTCTTGGTGTTGTTTGCAATACTGGTTGAAGGACTATTTTAACGAACCATGTGATTGGGAATTAAACAAGGAATATCTATGTTGAACAACCTTTGTGGTAGTAATTAGGTCACACGAGGAAGTGTGAGTGTGGGGTTGGAAAGTGGGGGCTTGGCTCGGGTTGCCAATGCCTACGAGATGGGTGGTCCCGATTGGTCGGAAACTCTCTGTCCCCATTGTGCTTACTCGATATTGGTATTACTCATTGCCCCTAGAGCGGCGAATCCTCGAGAGTACGTGCCTCTGAAACATGGGGAAAAAGGCACTCGGGGTTTCTCTCCTCTTGGAAGGTGGGTCTTAGGATCGCTAGATAGTTAAGTACGCTTCCCCTACGAGGTGGAGCTAGATCTCGTTGCTAGTAGGCTCGAACTCTCACTTTGTGATGAGAGATCGTTCGCTAGTTGAACCCTGAACCATTTTGTTTGCTTCCGCTATAGATCTAGTGGCCACCAGGTTTACCATCAGATCCGTTGTTTGATACGACGGGGTGGGGACCTCACGATCTACATGTACGCTATAATTGCAAAACCCATGTATAGCTTTATGACGCACTTTGAATAGACCAAGACATGTGAAGAATCCTTCATGAAGCTTAAGCAAGCTCTCACCTCAGCTCCAATATTGAAAGCACCAGACTAGGATAAGGTATTCCACGTACATGTAGATGCTTCTAATTTTGCTATCGGTTGTATACTAGCTCAACCCGGAGGTGGGAAAATTGACTTTCCTATTTCTTATGCTAGCCGACAATTGAACATGGTAGAAAAGAGTTACACCACCATCGAAAGAGAAGGACAAGGAATGATCTATAGAGTTAAAAAGTATAGACATTACTTATTAGCCAACAAGTGTGTGGACCACCAAGCTTTGTTGTATTTGGTTAACAAGCCATGCAACACATGGAGAATAGTGAGATGGTTCATCATTCTTCTCGAATTTTATTTCACTGTGGTTGTAAAAAAAGGCACTACACATCAACGAGCAGATCATTTGTCAAGGATTATTTCAGGGGAATCACCTAAAGGGGTAGACGATGATCTACCAAATACTTATTTGTTCTTCGTGGAAATGATACCTAGATGGTTGGAAAACATTGTGTCATTAATGACAATAGCTCAAGTGGATTCACAAATACTACTTCCTATCGCAATCGGATTAATCGAGCAATTTGCTATGTATCAATCACTAGCTGGAAGGCTATACAAAAGAAATCAGGATGGGATATTGATTTAATGCATTAATCTTGAAGAAAAAGAACAGTACCTAAGTCAAGCACATGCTACCATAGTAGGACTTCACTTTGCAGAAGACCAAACTATGCAACGAATCTTGAGACTTGGAGTATTTTGGCCGACTATGAGGAGAGATGTTCGATCTTTTGTAAAAGATTACCCTCAATGTCAAAAACAGACACCCGTACCTCATGTAACATTGTTTCAAATGTCACATGTTCCTAAGTGGAGTAATTATCTGGTTACTTACTTATCGACCCGAACATTTCCTGAGGATATGAGTAAACGCCGTCAAAGAGCAATTGAAATTGAAGCAAGAGACTATGCTCTTATTGGGAACCAATTGTATCGGAGAGGTAAAGATCAACATTCGCATCTTTGTGCAAATGAAAATGAGTATATTGCGATTATAGAACAAGCACATGCTGGACTAGCTGGAGGTCACTTTTCTAGTGAGACCACCGCAAGAGCAATCTTGATGGCAGGCATATGGTGGCCAACACTTTTTGCAGATGTCAAAGAATATGTTCGAAGATGTGATGCTTGCCAACGAGGAAAAATGCCAACACGAGTAGATAGCATGCCCTTAAGACCAATGATGGGAGCTAGAGCTTTTGCAAAATGGGGTATAGATTTTGTTGGACCAATACAACCACCAGCCTATAGAACCCAAGCTCAATATATCATTGTAGCTACAGACTATTTGACCAAGTGGTCCGAGGCTAAAGCAACTCAAAAGAATGATGCCATAATCACCGTTGCATTCTTATATGAGTATGTATTCACGAGATATGGACGGCCAATAGAGATTGTCAGTGATCGGGGAACTCATTTCCTCAACGAGGTAATAGAGTATTTGCTTAATGAGTTTATGGTCATCCACAACGAATCAGCTCCCTATCACCCACAAGCAAACAGACAAGCTGAGCCTACGAATAAAATTCTTAGCTTGGTCCTGACTAAAGTGAAAAGGACAGACTGGGAAATGAATCTCCATGCTGCTCTATGGGCTTCTCAAGTTTCATTCAAAATAGCTTTAAATGCTACACCCTTTAACCTTGTTTATGGTCTTGATGCCATACTGCCAATAGAATTTCTATTGCCGACATTAAGGGTAGCACAGAATCTTAAGTGGACTGGACATGAATTTCAAAAAGACGTGAAGATTTGGAAAAGCTAGACGAGCAAAGGCTAACTTCTGTAGCTCATATCTATGCCCAAAAGAAGAAACAAAAACAGTTTTTTGATTCCCACTTAATCACAAAAATCTTCAAAACAGGGGACTTAGTTTTAGTCTATTCCCTTAAGCAACACATTTCCAAGTTTAAGAAAAAGGGAAACGGACTATTTATCATTGAAGATGTATCTCCAAGTGGAGCAGTAAAATTGTCCATCCTAGATGGTGAACCAATGGCTAATTGGATTAGTGGATGTCGCATAAAGAAATACAATTTGCCACTAATCAATGAATTGCTAGAAAGAATGCATACAGCCAAACAAAGGAAGATCAAACGACAGCAGGTTATTGATGAAGCCCAAGAGGAAGCTCAGCTTCGGGTACTCAACCGAAAAGCTGCTCTCAAGAATCAACAGATACCGATTTCCATCAATACTTTGGAAATAGATGATCGACAATGGGAATTACCTAAAGATGCAGTTTCAACAGATGATGAGTGGTTAGATGGAATGGACCTCGCATCAAAGTACAACTCAACAATCATAGCACCAATGCTTCAACACAGGAGCGAGAGTAAATGCAATAAGTCATTCCACATACAAGATGGCAACACAGGAGCGAGAGTAAATGCAATAAGTCATTCCACATACAAGATGGCAACAAGTCAAGCATTGACGGTAGTAATAGTGACAATCAAAGGATGCAACAAGAACCCAAATCCAACATTGGGAGTAGTCAACTTGAACGTGATAGTACATGGATATTCATGTCCTCATCAGTTTGTATGCTTGCCAGATGAACACATGAATGAAACGATGATTCTTGGAATTCCCTGGATGCATACATACAAAGCAGTACTAGAATGGGATACAAATCAACTTAAGCTATCACCTAAAGGAGGGCAACTCATTGTTCCAATTGCACCAAGCAAGGAGGAACGGAAAAGAAGCAATCAGCATACCAAACCACGAAGTAGTCAATATTCTCCATCCCCTCGACAATCAAATTCTACATGTAGCATGCAAGGAGTCAGGTAAATTTGGGTACCAAAAGCACAGCTTAAGGATAAACCGATTCAAATTTGGGTGCCTAGAACTTCACCGACAAAACAAAAGAAGGTTCAAAGGATTAAAACACAGAGACGGGCATCTCCGAGCAAGGAACCTAACATGAAAATGGTTTGGAAGAAAAAAGAGTACTTATCTTCTCCACAAACCGCGAAACCAATCAAGCAATGGCGAGTTAAGTCTCAACAGACTCCACCACCCCTTGCAGCACCAAACCGACCAAGCTACCAATGGTGAGAAAAAGCTCGACAACAGTCAAAAGTGCTACCAACAACTCAAGCAATCAGTGTGCTAAAGCATCCTGATGGTACAATCAAATAGAGAGCACACAAGTTACAAGATTTTCTCTTTGGAAGACATTAGCAGCAAACCTCGACATCGGAAACCCTTGAGTTAATTACTCAAGACCCAGCTCTTTCACAGCATATTCGTTTGAAATGCATTGATCTTCATATCATGGTAGAGCCAACCACAGCTATGCATAGACACGATTGTTCCACCCATGCACATAGTCGTCCCGGAGTACGCCATCTATGAGGGGTGGAAGGGCACTAAGTACTAAGTACTGAGTAATTAAGGGCAATGTTTGAAGAGGGAGGAAAAAGTTTGATGTTAATGTGTGATTTTTGCAAAATTACCTAATAATATCCTTATAATTCATCATCAAGGCAAGATTCACACATAATATCTTCTCGATGAGTGTAAATAGTGTATATACTATCATAAAATCATAAAAAATAGTCCTTTTTGGGTATTTTTCATCATTTTTATTGATAATTAGGCTTAAAAATAAAAAAGTCCAACAAAAAACAATACAGCTGTGTTTTTTGAAGGGATTTTCTTAATTATTTTAGAGCATTTTTCTATTTTCTTTGATTTTTTCAAATAAACAAGTCAAAAATTAATAATAAATAACAAGGAAGCTCAAATGGAAAAACAGAAGACATGATGGTGATCAGAAAGACAAGACGGACAAGCACAAAAATTTTCGATGAAATCAGAAGATGGAAGCAGGAAGCCTAAATTAGGCGGCCAAGCCTACTTTTGCAAAATTCTTGCAGAATGAGCTACAGTAATCCGATCAGGGAAATTTTTGAGACTAACATAGATTTCATGGCCTAGTAGGACTAATGGGAGAATCTGGGGAAATTGGGTTCGGAAAGTCCGGGTATAGATATCCAAGGTAGGCTAAAACCACCTCATTTCCACTTTGAGCCTTTGGAGAGAGAGATTTCGGCCTCTTTTGCGCGACTTTTCCGGAGCCCACAGTTGACCATTTTCAGCGCCGTTTCACACGTGACATGAGAGGTAAGTTCTTTACTTGACAATGATCCATTTTGTACGGCCAGTAGCTAGTCTAAAGCCCGAGAAAAAACCCAAGAAATCGAGCAGTGCACGAAGACCTACGACCTAAAACTGACTGTAGCGGCCTGCCAGCTTGACCAAATCAAATGGGATTTGAACCATAGCATGCCCTAACATAATAGAACCTTTCTATATCATCAGATGACCATTCGGTTGGGATCAAGGGGGTCCCCAGTAGAAAAGTTAGGGTTTTGACAAATGCTAGAATTGCGACCTGACTCCACAGATGGCTTGCTTATGAGGTCCATATACAATGTATATGATTGGTTTGGTGAAATCCATCAAGCAAAGCCCTCGAAAAGAAGAAAACAGTTCGACGGTTACAAAGCATCAAATTCGACATACGGGGTCAAACTGACTCCAAATGAGCCAGAACTAGACAAGTTGCTTCACGACTATGTTGCAGACAAGTCCAAAGCCTCAGTTGACCGACCAACCCAACAGGCAGTGTAGTCACAAAAAAAGGTGATTTAAGAGTCGACATAGCACAAAGCGATGCCGGCATGACCAAACTTGACCAAATTCAGTTTAGGACTTGTATTAGGTGTATGAAACATGTCTAGGTCAAAATTGATAGGTTTTGCAAAGATCTTGTCACTGTTGTAAATAATCGCGATTATTTACTTTTGCATCAGTTTTTCTTGAAAATTATAACCTCACCTCACCTATCATGTATACATGTATGAGCCAAAATGACCACCCATGACTTGTAAAATTGTCAAAAAATGCAAAGAAGTCTTTGCAAGCCAAATTTTGGGTTATTGACAACATTTCTTGATCCAAATCACTTCATATCTTATACCCAAGGTCTATACAATGCCTAGAATCATTTTGTACAAAAAAATGTCAATTTTGGAAGAGAAGTTAATAATCGCGATTATTTACTTTCTGGTCAAAATTGGGGAGTTTTGATATTTTGCCATCATACATTAAAAGTACATTATGTGTTAAGCCCACTAACCAATTTTTGAATCAATTTGGAGCTCGAAATCTCAAATTTCCTTTATATCTACTGTTTCAGAGACCTAAAGCCAAAATTTGATACCATTTTCACCCTGTGCATCCAAATGAGCCCATATTTTACTCAAAGCATGTATTTGGTATATACTTCAAGCCTATAAAGCCAAGTTTGCAAAAAGCTGAAAAATTTTCTCAGTTGTAAATAATCGCGTTTATTTACTTTGGTTGCAAATATTTGTTTTGCCCATACAATTTTGTTCCTTGCATGTTTTTATGCATCTTTGCTTGTTCAAAAATTGATTTGAAGCAAATTGGACCAAATTGTCAGCATTTCAGTCTAAAGGAAATTTCAGAGAAAATTCCGACAAATCTGCTAACTTTGCTCTGTATTCGCTGATCAGGAGCCATGCAAGCAGCGGAGAGGGCTAAGAAGAAGCTCAACCAAAAGAAGAAAATACAGGAACTGCCCTCTTATCAACTAGACCCCGAGTCAGTCAAAGCAACAAAGGCATCCTACCTCTCTAGAGAATAGCTAGAAGAGCACCACACTACGGTCTTTAGTAGTAGCAGGTTCAAGAGTGAAGAGGGGCATCAGGTGGAGTTGCAACTCTTGCCCAAAGAAGTCTATGATGTAGCCGCAAATCCAGAGACAAAAGAAGCTAATCGTAGGCTGGGGCTCAGGGATTTCTACGAACAAGAGCCTTGCAGAGTAGATTTTCAAAAGCTTATGAGCTTCTATCCACAGTAAAAGAGGATAAAACCGCACAGATATCCAACACCCAAGGGAACAAAGTTGAAGTAGTGATCACTAAAGAGATAGTGGTAGAGGCACTCATGCTGCCCATAGAAGAAATAACCATGCGAGCATGGGATAGGAAAACTGCAGGCACATTTACCAAAGAGACAGCCGCGGCTACATTCGCTTACCTAATTCACAAACAAGTGGAAGAGCCAGCCCGTTTGTACCACCAGCACTTCCATTTCTTGGCAAAAAGGCCACCAAGGTACACTACACCAAATCACGCCGTGGCCACCACATTCACTCAGGTTCTCAAGTCGACAACAAGACAATCAGTGTACCACGCACTGTATGTTTTGACAACCTTGAAGGGCACCAAAAAGGAAGGCAAAATCACGTACTTGGGTGCGCCACAAGTCTTGACTAGCATAGCATATCATGCCATCGGCATGGCCGAAAACCTACCACCTGCTCCAAATCAAAATACATGGATATTGGCAACACAACCCTCTCCAAGATCTACAAGGTCAGGTAAAAGATTATATAAATTTGATGAAGAGTTAGTTGATAGCTCGTTGGAATGACACATCAGCGAGAGCTTTGACAACGAAGAAAAGAGAGCTCGGAGAGAAGAGATGAAGAGAAAAGCTATGATCGCACACCAAGAAGAGCCAGCTCAAAAACAAGAACGCTTTGAAAGAGAGAAACAGGCGTACCAGCGCAGTAGGCAAGCACAAGGGAATGACCTAGAAAAATGGGTACCTGCTGGACTTAAAGGCCCTCGAACGAAGCATCATATAAGAAAAGAGGTGGATGATCCAACAGAGTGTTTAGAAAGAATGTACCAAGAGGCTGCAACTCTAAAGCTGAAGGAGGCAGAAGAAGCTGCTAAGAAAGCTAAGGAGGCAAAAAACCAAAGGCAAGCCGAGGAAACGACTAGACAAGAAAAAAGTTATGGATCTCCTCGACCCACCTCAACGCATACAAAACAACAAGACCATCCCATGCCTAACCCACCACCATCACCTGCAAGCGAAGACACCAATAAAGAAGCGGAGCCTGAGAAAGAGAAACATTTTGAGTCCACCAAACAAACAAAATCTGCACAAGAAGCTGACCATCCCGACAAACAAAAAGAAAAAGAAGACAAGCCCAGACCAGGAGAAGGCCGCAGAAGATACTCAAAAGCGAGAAGACAAAAAGGGAAGTGAATCTGCACAAGATTCTGATAAAGAGGCAGATGCGGAGAAAGAGTCTACCACTGCACATGAGAAAGAAACTGAGCCACAGAAGGAAGAAAGGCCGGCACCTGAAGAGACAGCAAGGTCTGAGCCAACACCCTCTACTTCTACTCATCCAGAAACTGCCAAGGCATCAAAGCCTCAGGATACTCAAGAAGAAGACCAACCATCTACCTCCACAAAAGAACCACCAACAGTTACAACGCAACAGGAAACCACACATGAGGCTGGCAAACAAACAACGAGGTAATAGTCCATGTCAATGAATATGCATGGCAGATGCAGGAAATGATGGAGAGACTCCATTCAGCAGCATTAAACCACAGCACAAAGGCCAAGGAACTTGAGATGGTGATCGACGCTCTCCAAGGAGAGTTAGAAGATAGGATGACTGTCATCACTGATCTTCAAAGGCAGGTGCAAGAGATGAGGGCAGAAGCTAAACAACATCAGTTAGCCAGAGATAGGCAACAAAAGGAAATGGAAGAATTAGGTGAATTACTCACCAAATTATCTGATGCCTACAAAGCAAAAGACGAGCAGTTGACAGAAGTTATGAATGAACTTCTTACGACATCTCTGTCAGCTCAGAAATTCAGGTGCAATTAGATGTTTCCAATGCTTCTCTATAGGATTCTGAACAGTGGATCAGTGATCAGGCAATTTTCTTACAGCATATCAGAGAAAATCCAGCCATGGCCTCGATCAAAGGAACTGACCAAGTGTACAAGGCACTCGAGAAGAAAAGCAAAGACCTTGAATTGGAATTAAAGCTAGAACAATCACAGCGCAGGGATATGACACTGATGCGGGTTCAGAGAGAGGAGGAGCTCCTAAAGGAGATAGCAGAACTCAAGAGGATTAATCAACTCCTCAGAGATGGAAAACCAGACACGCAGAAAGAGGCAGGCACTTCAGAGCCGCCACAGATAGACATACCCTTGGTCTCGTTTGCTGAGTTTGAGACACAGTCCACAGCAGAGCCGAGTGGTGATGAAGATTTTCAGATTAACATCACTGATGAAGACACAGTGCCAATGGTCCAACTGTCAAAAATTGAAGAAGACGCACTGAAGGATAAGATCACCCTGGAGGTGGATGAGCAATGGAAAGCGGCTATGTCTTGGGAGTTGAGAGTTTTACACTCTGTCACAATGTTACTCAACTCACTCCCAATCCGATCAACGCTCAATGGCATCAACAATCCCTTCCGTACCCTCTCATCAAAGTGGCATTATTACAGGTGAAAGAGAGTCTGTACAAAGATATGCAAGAAGATGTCACAGATAAAGACCACCCAAAGTGGAGGTTAAGTTGGCTGAACAAGAATCCAAGATACCTGATTCTGTTCACAAGAGCACCTACAGTCCTTCAAAGAGATCCAACCTTTTGTCTTGTACCCAGAATAAGGACATGGCAAGTGCATGAATCACTGCAAAGAAGAGGCCAACTTGGCTTAACTTCCCGAGGGTGCCAGCTCCAGAGAGAGGCCAAGCGACAGAGGAATACATGGTGAAAATCCTAACGGGCGCCATGTCTTTCTTCAAGAGTCTGTTAGATCTCTCCTGTGCCATGTTATATAAGATCTACAGAATGCTGCTCACATGTATACAAGTTTTTAATGAGCCTGAGCAAACAGGAGCCCCATGACTATCATTTTTGGAAGGAAACAAAGGCTTATGCTATGATATGAGTGGGCAATCTTCAAAAGAAGTCCTTTATGGATTCTATGCTAGGTGTATGTTCTTGCCATCGAATAATATGATGGCCTTTGAAGAAGCTTTCTACACTAGATTCTTCACTTGGCAAACGAAGATATTTGCACCAGTGATCAACAACCTAACATCCACGTTTGTAGGATACTCAGTGGTGGAGATGAAGAATAAAGTAACAATGCAATTTCTGCAAGTGCCCGAAAAAGAAAGAAGAATCAGATACCAGAAGGCATTGGATGCGCTAAAAGACCGTCTCGCCAGTCGTCAACCCGGAGACTATTTCAGCCCATAAAGCTGTGTCAAGGGACGACACATGCGAGGAGGGGGGGAATGTGAGCAGCAAGCTAACACGGACACAATTTTTCGGAGTTCTCTTTGTAAACATTTATTATTTTGATAAATCGAGAATATTGTAACTCCTATTTTCTTGGATAAATTTTGTAATTAATGAGCCAGGGCTACAAGCTTCTAGATTGTATCAGCCAGTCATTACCCAGCTTTGGTAGAACTCCACATTATTAGCTTTGACCACCCAAAAACCTTGACTAAGGTTAAAAAGCCAATTTTTGTAAGTTTTTGGATAAGAAATACACAGCATGAGCTAATGGCGCTCACTTCTCTCCTTCTCGTGCTTCCTACTCCCTCTCCGGTTGTCACATTGCGATTGCATTTGTTGCATTGCAATCGCAGGTAAGAGAGGTCTACGAATTGACGTAATCCATTCACAGTATTTTGTAGCTTTTGGCGTCGACGACCCACGGCCTAATTTCTACACTTTTAAATCAAAAACTAAAGATAGGTGGCGTATTGGGGCATCATTGCTAAGCATTTAGATGCATTCTGGGTCGAAAACGACTAGGTCAAAAATCCACTACTGTTAATAATCACGATTTTGGAACTTGACCTAAAGTGGGGTTTGAAACCATAAGATGTGTGCTTAAGTATTATAAACTTGTCCTAGAAGTTTCGTTACGTTTGGATGTCATTTGATGTTGTACGGATGTGATGTGCTTGCCGATGAGCGATTGTCTTTTAGTGATTTCAGTCACTTGAGTGTGGCTTGAGTTAGATGCGAGTTGTTAGTTGTTTTCCAAGAGATTGACAACCTCTTGTAGCCTCTATGCACTAGTCGAGTCAGCTTCGTCCCATGGTTTGACAAATTAATCGTGGTTCTCGCTAATACTGCAATAAGATAGGATGGTGAGGTTAGACATGCGTCCCACACATTGTTTGATGCAAGTGTTGAGCATAAATGCTCAACTTGGTGTTGGGCAATGATGATAAACCACTTTTGGATTGTATAAATTAGTGTGTATATCCATGGTTATATGTACAAAAGGATGTAAATACATGCATTTGGGAGATTTGTAAAGTGGTTTTGAATTTCAAACATGGTGCAATATGTGCACATTGTAATTATTTGTGCTTGTGTGCCGGTAGTCGAGTATATGTACGTGTCTGGACAGGGTGTCAATGCTTTAGATATGGTTCTTGATGGCATCTTTTGGATCTAGGGATTGTGTTTGAGATTTTTAGAATGTAAATAATGTAATTGGGAGGTCTACTCACCCTCATCCTGACTGGGAAGTTTGACACATGCAATAACTGCCTATTTACTATGCCTGATCTGCAATGATGCGTGCACCACCCTAGAAGTGGTCAAAATAGAATGTGGGGATGTAACAAATAACTTTGCGTATCAAAGATCAAGTGTACAAAATTTGGTGAGTTTTGGAGTTCGTTTGGGGTTTTTCCTGTGAAAAATCCCCGTCGGGGGTCAAACTAGCCAAAACTAGGCCGAAAAAGGTTTAAAAATGACCAAAAATGGTGTTAAAAGGCTTCAAATTGACACATCATTCATGGTGCAATGAGTGTTGAGGCTGAGGGAGAAACATTGCAGTGCAATATTGGCACTTTCATCTCTCTGTGTGTGGGAGGAAGCAGGGTTTCTACAGGTGGTCTGGGGCAACGTGTTCGCCTTCTATTTTCGAGTGTGTGGAGGAGTAAATGAGAGTCTTTTCACTTCAATTTTTCACTTGGGAGAGTTTATGAAAGTTCTAAGGTTTCCATGGATGTGTATGTGCAAGGAATTGAGGGAAGAAAGTGCGGCGTTCTGCAAGACTATGTGACCTTGTATCTGTGCCATTAGGGTTGGGGCTACTCCAAAGAGTCCAATAGAGTGGATTTTGGTGAAGCTTTTGCAATGGTTTGAGAGAGACCTTTTTGACTGGAGTTTTAGAGTCTTTGATGGTTTTTCTTGTTTATTTTGGTTACCATCAAGTGTGATTTCAAGTGTTGATAAACTCGACTCACCTTGTAGGGTTTGCGGGCAGGCAAGGGCTTGTAGGTCGAGGTGTTTGGAGTTTAAATTGAGCTTGTGGGTAGAATTTTCAAGGAGCTCTTGAGTGGTGGTGTGTGTGGCGTGAAATTTAAGTAAATTTCCCGTGTTGTGTTGTGGGTGTGTGAGTGTGCGCACAACATCTTTTTGCTCCATCAACGTAACCCTTGTCCCTTGGTTCCATCGCTACGTACCTTAGACAACGTGCAAACATCTTGTGTCACAAAGAGTGCACGACAGGACAAAGTGATAGACATCCTCAAACATCTCTCGAAGAGAGAGAGAGAGAGAGAGAGAGAGAGAGAGAGAGAAGATTTCATCCAACATGGATTCTCCCAACATTCCACTTAATTTTTTTTTTTAAAAGATTGCTTCCAATGTGAATTTACAGACATACTTGAAAATTGGAAATTCAATTTGTGTCATCCTCAAAAATTTCGTTAGAAACCTCTTCTCACCTCGAAAATTCTCTCTTTCTCTCTCTAAAAGTTGTGGTGGGCGGAAAAAATCCTGCGCACATGAGACGTTTCACACGTCCGTTGGCAAAAAAGTGCAGGCTGGCCCACCACGTCCATGTCTTCTCACAAACGGTTGAACAACGACTATTATGTAATGAAGCCACCCCCCCCCCCCCCCCCCCCCCCCCAATTCTCATTCACATGAACGCTTAAGCGTTCACTGTGCGGGAAGAGAAGAGAAGGGTCGTTCGTCTACAAAAGTTGCAAGCAAAGAGATGTACCGGGTGTTGAATTGTTGCTTGGTCTGCACCACACATGTCAGCATATAATCAGCTTTAACATTGGATGATTGACCGTCATCATGTGTGCAAAGAGGCAGGCATTGGGAGGGTGATCATGGCGTGAACGGTTGAACCATGAATGCACCATGTGGACACTATAAGCGAGCCCCCCCCCCCCCCCTCCCAGGACTAAGTAACACGGGATATTGAGGGATGTGGGAGCGATGGGATCGACGGACAAGAAGTGAGACGAGCAAATGAAAAAGCCGCTCAACCATCTGATTCGTCCAAGTTTACTTTTTAACTTTTTTGTTTACCTTATATGTTTTCTCTTTTCCCATTTAGACATCTAAATGCACGTGTGTGCGAGGTTAGGGCACCAAATTTTCGCGATGGACGCGTGGGTTCAATTCTCATTCCATGCACTCAGCATTCAATTTTAGTTGCTGTCCGTCGCCCTCCGGATTCCCCACCTTCAACCACTTTGTTGATCCCACTACTCAGGGGTCATTAAAGGCTTAGACATGTGAGGGCAATGGGTTTTCCTACTCCCATGATTCTTCACACCTCTTTCTGTGTCGCGTGCAAGGGGTGGGAGCCTCGTTTAGAAGTGACACGGTGTGTCACTCATGGGATCAACAGCGGGGCTCTTTAACGGGGGGCGGGGGGCTTTGGACCGTCGGATGCACACGATAGGGGGGGGGGGGGGGGGGGGGGGGGGGGGGGGTGCAAGAACTTGTACGCGCGGCCTCGCATTGCATGCATGGATCCGTGATAGGTGGGTTGGATAGAGTGTGGGAGTTTGTGGGATGAGGATATGCTGGTGTCGCGTGCAAGGGGTAGCAGCATGAAGCTCTCTCAGCTTCAACAGTTGGTAGGAGTAGAGGAAAGATGTAAGAGGAATTTCTGTCCCCCCCAAGTAGCGGGTAGCTTGCGCAGCCCTGCACATTCTCTCTCTCTCTCTCTCTCTCTCTCTCTCTCTCTCTCTCTCTCTCTCTCTCTCTCTCTCTCTCTCTCTCTCTCTCTCTCTCTCTCAGATTGCGAAGGGCCTCTGATGAGCCCACAAACTACAGGGGAGTTTGCGACCTGCAACAGAGCTCCCTCTGTCGCACGAGCACGGAGTGCATGGAAGCTCTCTCTATCTTTCTATCTATCTCTCTCTCTATAGAAATCACATATCTAAGAGCTAGGTCACGTGCAGACTCTCTCCGGTTTTGTCCTGCGTTTGGCCCGACAGCCTTCACAGATAGTTTGCTACTGTTTTAGAGTCACGAATTTTGTAGAAAGACGTGCCTGGGTTGTCGCTTTGTAATAACGTTGCAGCTATATTTTCACTGTTTGTTTTTGGAGCTTTTGACCTGCATTTTGACCGCCATCATGGTGTCAAGGCCATTGGTTGGTAACCGGCTGTTTGCGGGAGAGCAGTCTGCAAGCATCCTTGGCCAAACTGAGAAATACGCCTCGGTATGAGATATCATGGAGGACCATGCTTTCCTTATCAATTCCGATTTCAAAAGCATCTGTCTTTAATTTGGACCCCAAGAGAGAGAAGCGAGAGGGCGTTTTTGTGTTTTGCACCAAAAAAGGAGGGTTTTGTGATTTGGCATCACAGGAGGATGGCCATGGAGACGCAAAAGAGTAGTAAAAGGTACAGACCGCATGTTGGAGATGTAGGCGGTCAGTGGAGGAGGGATGCTTTAGGGGCCCCCTCCTCATCAACAGGCAGCACAGATCAAGGCTGATCATCACTGGTGAGTAGCAGATCAAGCAGGAATATATTGCAAGGGATGATTGTAAGTGGTTGCTGCTCCCTTCCGGCCACATCCTTGATCTGATTCTGGATAGGCTCCCTGTGCGGGAGCAATGCTGGATGCAATGTGTTTGCAAGGGCTGGAATAACCCGAGTACTTTGAGATCTGGCGAGGAGGAGTTCTGGTTTGTCACACAAGGAACTTTTAGATCATTCCTATATTGGAAAAAAAGAGTTTCGCATATGCTTTTCCTACATTAATGCACGTATGTAGGAAAAGTCCAGACTAGGAAAAGTGAGACATTTTCCTACATATGTAAGTAGGAAAATTTGGGATGTAGGTAGTTATTTCCCTAGATAACCAAAGACATTGCTATCTAGGGATTTTATAAGGCGTGGAAATTGCCATATAGGAAATAATTTATTTCCCAACCATAACCTCATGTTTTAGGATCACCAAGTAGCACATGGTATCAAAGAGATCCCCAAGCTCAAATAATTGCACTTTATCCTAACGCTTCACATCACTTTGTCAAAGGCACTCGAAAAGAAAAAAATCTACCTAAATATGACTCAAAAAATATAAGTTGAAAACATGTGTCTTAATTGAAGCTAAGGCACTCGAAAAGAAAAAAATCTACCTAAATATGACTCAAAAAATATAAGTTGAAAACATGTGTCTTAATTGAGCTTCAGTGTCATCAACCACATAATACAATGTCCTCTAAAGTAAGAGGATTATCTTTCAGCATTACTTCTATTTTGTTAGTATCTATCAACCAACCTAAAATCTTGCGAACCATGGTCGCACTATCGGGATTTTTTACATCACTATAAAAGACCTAAAGCTAGGCTCTATTTTTTTAAAAGTAATGTATGTACTTCTTAATGAGAAGTACATACTACTTATTGTTCCCTCTCCCATGTATTTGAGGAAAATGGTCTCAAGGTCTTCTAGTGGTGTCTCCTTGATCTACAACCACACAAAAACAAAGTGAGAATGTGCACACTAATGAAACAATTGAAGATGACCTATGATTAAGAGATTTTAAGAGATGTTGCTTACTTCATTTGAAAGGGTTTAAGAGATGCATTTTTCTTTGATCGAGCTCTTGTGATCCATCAACTAATAATAACATAAGGTATAAAAATAATATCCTTTAGTCATTCTTAAGTTTCAATAGAATATAGAAATCCACATATTAGTGTTAAAATCTTAGTTGTACTTTTGCTCTCTTAGCCTTGGGAGCTTTGAGGTGACCTTTCCTTCCTTATGGGATCTCATTTTTGCGGTTACCTATGCATGGATTGAGACAATAGGGATTTTTTATAAATAGATGTATCAGGTTGAACATAAGTAAATGCATGGTACTAAAGCTAAATGAATCATTAGCTTTATATGCTTACTTTTCTCACTCTGACACTCTTTTTCTCCACTTTACTTCCCTTTTCAATTTTGGAACAAGTTCTCATCTATACAATGTATAACGCATGCATTGGAATAAGAATAGATGATATTCAATTTAAGGATAAAATGTAACCAATACATCTACACGATTTTGAAAAGTGTCAGAATAGGTGGAATCACACGAGATCCATGCAGAAAATATGTCTTAACAATTTTGGAAAAATCGTTCATATATAGAATCTAGAAGAGTTGACTCTATGTTTAGTCATCGAGATTCAAGCGGACCAAGCAATATCCCAGGTGGTGGGCGACGAGACAACGAGCAGTGAGAAGAGGTGATATGCAATGGGGCGCACAGCAGGCCAAGGCAAAACACGATGTGCAGGAACCAGTGGGCCAGGGTGGAGCACGAAGCTTGGAAGGAAGCGACAGTGCCGCATGAAGCTAGGAATTATAAAGTCCTTCTAAAAAAGTTAAAGTACACCCTACAAGTATCACGTGTGCATGTTGGTTAGAGTAGTGGATTTAAGGCATTCATGCGGGTTGCGAAAGTTCAAAATTTGTGGAAATTTGAAGCTTTACTCCTCCAACAAGGCCAAGGAAGCAAAGGAATCCCCATAGATTCTGGGTAATCACGGTTGAAATGTGCTAGTATGTCTGCACGATACTAAAATTTGATTATCTTCCAAAGAAATATGTTCTTTGGGAGCATGTACTCTCTTCACACTCCCAAGGTGAGAAAAACTACAACGTGAAATTTCATTTACATCACCACAATCGTATAACAACAAGTAAGAAACTATGAAATGAAAAGACATGATATTTATTATAAGGAATATGATTTGTAAACAAACAAGGTGAAAGATCACGGTGGCCTGCAACATGATAAATGAATGGTGAGCGGTAATGTCAAAAGTGGTCAAAAGGCAATAGAATGTATGTCGCTGAGTGATCAGACCAGTACATGTAGTTGGATCCTGATTCGTATTTGGATATTATTGAGCTAGCCCAAATGTGGTCTAAAGAAGATCCATAGATTGTTGTAACATCTTTTATCAATTGTCTAATGTTATATTTGTGCACGAAAGAGGAAAGGTGGTTGTATGAAGTATTAGGCACTTTAATGTCAATGTTGAAGTCACCCAAGATAATGATTGAAGTTAATCGTGTCGAAGACGAATTGTAGAGGGAAACTATCTTGATGATTTTGTTGTTTTTGAACTTGATCGTTGTATGTAACATCTCAATTCCTGGACGAGAGATATTCCCATTGGCAAAGTGGGTTAGTGTTTCTTCGTGGAGAATTGAGACACCCACTTTTGTATTAAATTGGTGTTGTAGGAAGCCTGGTATTGCATGCGGTATTGTTTTTGTTAGTCTTGTCTCTTGAAAACAAAGTACATGTGATGTCATTAGGATGGAATGTGTTGCAATCTTTCTTATGTGTTTATTAAAGGACACAATATTGAGAGATTGGATGATGATATGTGTGTTTGAGTAAGGTTGTAATGACTTTTGGGTGGAGATCCATTTAGCTTGGATTTTAAGTGATCCAATTCTTGTAGTACAATTTGGTCGACTTTGATGTGGGAAGGTTGTATTGTTTTGAGCAAGTAAACATTAGTTGGGTCTCGCACATGTGACAAAGTTGTGTATGAGAGACCATGTGTTTGTATGTTTCCAGGATTGAAGGCTAGTGTTTGCAATGTAAGACCCTGAGAACGATGAATTGTTCGCACACTAGCTGCTTGCAATGGGAATTGGCATCTAGAGATTACGTTCAGGTAGTTTTTCCCGACCTGGAATTCACGAACAACATGTTCTATTGGGGTCCATTGTTTGTTAATGGTTGATGAATACAATGTGAGAAATTTCTTTAGACCAATTGAATAAGTGTGGAGAAACAACACATTGTAAATTGAGAATAGAACACTCACTTGATTTTGTACTCGTCTTCTACTTCATTAACCAGCCCATCAAGAATATCCAAGTTTCCTGCACATAGCTCGACAACAATACCTGTTTTCAGGCTTAGTGTTGAGTGCAATCCTCCAGTGAATTTGGGATCTGTAGGGATGTTAATTGTTTTGTTGCATGAGTTATTTCTTTTATCAATAGCGATGAAAGTTTGGGGTGTTCTCTCCATTTGATTGAAAACAACAAGATTATGAGTGTCCTTTTCTTTATTGGAGTAAAATAGATGAGAAACTTGATGGCTGATTGGAACGGGTCTGTAGTAATTGTTGTTAAGATACTCCAAATCCTCAGAAGTATGTTGTGCAACCCAAAGTCTGTTAAGAATTTCTATGAACGTTGGATCGTTTTGTCGCATTGTTAGTGTAAGCTCATAGCATTGTGGATGAGTGTGCAAATATGATGGAGAAATTTCTTCTAAAAGTGTATGTTTTTGCGTGAAGATCCAGCTATCCTTAACAGGTCTTGCCTGACATAGATCACCACAAAGAATGACGTCCAGCCCACCGAATGGTTTATTGTGAACGCGCTTGATTGCTCGCAAGCGTGAGTCGGCCATGGAGAACACACTTGAACCTATCAAAGACACCTCATCAAAAATTGCAATTCTCAAGTCTTTGTAAAGGAGAGAAAGGGAATCCAACTTTTTGGCACTCAACCTTGTATTTGTAGAGGTAATTAGAGGCAAGTGAAGCACCGAGTGGATTGTTGTGCCACCAATACTGAAAGCTTCCTTTCATGTGTATGCCATGAGAAATACTATTGGAGATTCTGGATTTGGGGTGTTTCTATGGTTGTAAAATCTTTGTAGTCCTTCTACTAACAATAGTAATGTGAAGGTTTTCCCTGTTCCTGCACGTCCTGTGAGAAAGAGGTGTATTTGTTTGTTGGATTGAATTCTTTTTTTCAACATGATGTCATCAAATATGTGTCATTGTTGCTCATTTAATATTTCGATGCCTACGTGGAAGTCGTCATTTGTCATGGAGGTGTACTTGAAATGCTGTAAGTGGAAAGGGTTTTTAGAGTGCATATTAATTTGCAAGTCATTAAGAATGTCTGCGTGATCTGAAGCATGTGAGTCGTTGTTGGTCATACTAGTTGTGTTTGGGGTGGAAATGCAATGCATCTCTAATTTGTCTATTGGGATTGGGTCTTTATTGGACTTGATTTCATTTGATTTTATGACTTGTAGATATTGGTTATATACATCACTCCATGCAGAAGATTCTGTCAAATGTTGGTGTTCATTATTGATCCAAGGGAGATATAGCAAGCATTGTAGTGATCTTCTGGGTTTTTAAGAATGTTATATTTGACGAATCTTATGATCTTAGCTTTGCGCAATTGTTTGTATGTCGTGCCCTCTTGTTTAATGTTTGATGCATATTCAGCCAAACATAGATGATGGAGAGTTTGTGGTCTTTCAACATATTTATCAATAATGTTTTGGAAGAATATGATTGTGTCAAATGAGTCTAGTTTTTGTAGAGATGCTTTTCTTTTCAGGACCAATGCACGTTGATCAAGAGGGTTGGTACTTATGTAGACAAAGTCACGAGTTTTAGAATGGAGTGGCAATGATAATGCTATGTAAGATGCTTGTTATGCACTAATTCGTTGTGTGTTAAGAATAGTGTTGCCGAGCTTACGCAGCTGCTCAATTGTTGTTGCGTTATTGGCAACACAATTATCAAATTGAGATTTTATTGCTCCTATCAATGTGTTGTCGAGTTTTGTCATATATGATGTGCAATAACTTGTTGTGCCATGTGCGTTCAAGACGAATTGAATATCAATGTTTGCGTCCCATAGTGTTGAAATCGTGGGGTTGAAATTGTTTGTGTAAATGTTTGTTATATCTCGTTTCAAGAAGATTGTTGTTGTGGATAGTGAGTTTTCTATTGCCAAAGTATATGTTTTGAATGTCAAATGGAGGCTTCGTATCCATTATTCAAAGGAATCTATCTTTGTGCATCAACTCCCATTTGGCTACTGCTTGGTAATTTTTACATACGTGTCGGTGGTATTTTCTAGGCTCTCCAAAGAAGATGGTAGGAAAACTAAACTCCTCACAAAACTCATCAACAAACAAACCAAGTGGTGTGTTCCCCTTCGATGGTGCAACATGCAAAATTTTATCGTTATAATCGACGACGTGCTCAGCAGTACAGTGATGTTGTGCAAGAGCACATCAGTGTCAATACTTTCCTCGTCCTCTATCTCATATGTGCTTGTGTGTAGGGGAAGTGATGAGTGCGAGATTTCTTGAAAATGTGTAAGCCATTTATCATTTATGGTTATGTTTTCCCTTCTTATATAGAGAGGTATGAAGAAGAGCTTGTGTGTCCTTTACTGTCAATAATGGTCTAACAAGGCCAGATAAGTAGCAATGTGTGTAATCGAGCTTGCGTTTGAGACCTATCAAGACTGAAGCCTCATCTTGGATAAAACGAGGAAGCACTTGTTGTGTTTTTTTTATATTCGCAAGAACATTGACGGCACTCCCTCGCAAACCATATTGGCCATCATAAGTTAGCTCTCGAATCTTTGCAAACGGTATGCAAATGGAGACAACGCGTGCCTCAACATTTTTTAGTTGCACAATTGGCAGCAGTGGGTCATTGAAGCCCAATGTATGCAAGCTCTCAAATGGCACCCTAGATTTGTTTGATTTGCGTTTGCATGCGCGACAATAGAATAGAGAGCATCATCTTTTTCGTTTTCCACCTCCAACATGTGAGCATAGTGGAGGAGTGAATTGTGTGACTTGCGAGCGGAAAAACAGACGGCCACATTTTTCGCATGCATATGTAGGTGTGTCATTCAGCCTCTTGAGGAATTTGTTCAAAATTTTTCTTCTTTGTTGTGGATGAATGGAAGCATGTTGCTTCGATGAGGTAGTCTCTGTCACCTTTATATGTCTTAGTCGCTTTAGTTTTGTTGTAATTGCAGAGTGTGTATGGATTTGAGTAGCCGGTTTATCCGTATTCTCTCTCCACAAGCGCGTTAATTCATCACACTCTCTAATTGTCCAGTGCACAAGCTTATGGTGTGATTGCGAAGTTGTGAAAGGATAATAGATTAAGCCCATAGTAGATGCATCTGTAATTAGAAGCCCTTTTTTAAATTTTTCAATTGATTTTCCAATTACTTCTTATTTGTTGTGGCCGCTTGTAGCATTGTGAAGAATTACATTTATGACTTCCATTGTGAGAGTCATCTTTGCAAGTCTCGTATAAAGCATTCAATTGCGTAGTTCTTTCACTTAATGGCTCCAACTGTGATGCAAAGAACAATGAAAGTGAAGAATGCATGATAAAATTCGTTAAGTAGTTCTCAAATAAGCATTGTTGCATCATAAGCCTAAATGATTCAAAGCTTAAGTTTGTTTGCAATACACTATGGAGTGCTCGAAACAATTCTTGATTAAAAGGATTTTTCTTGATAAATATCATGTCAATGTCTATCTCTTTGGAATACTGAAATTAGTAGGATTCTGCATGTCTATGGGAAACCGTGTGTGTGTGTGTGTTCGTTTCTGGGTGTGTGTGTCTATGTTTGCACACATATGTATGCAAATATTGATATGGGTATTTGTCTACATGTGTGTGTTTGTATCTCTGTGTGTATGAGAGAGAGAGAGAGAGAGAGAGAGAGAGAGAGAGAGGCAGAGAGAGAAAGAGAAAGCAACAAGGTAGGTAGATTCTTAATGCAATTCTCTATGGCTAGCAGAAATTGTGTGCATGTGTTTCTTTGTTTCTAGATGTGTGTGTCTATGTTTGCACACATATGTAAATATCAATATGGGTATTTGCACACATATGTACGCAAATATCAATATGGGTATTTGTCTATGTGTGTGTGTGTGTTTGTATCTATGTTTCTATGAGAGAGAGAGAGAGAGAGAGAGAGAGAGAGAGAGAGAGAGAGAGAGAGAAATGTTTTGTGTATTTGTGTGTGCCTATTTGTCTTTGTTTGTAGATGGGAAGAGAGAGAGAGCTAGAGAGAGAGAGAGAGAGAAAAGAGAAACAGACAATCTTTTGAGCAACAACCACAATAGTTAGGAGCACAGCCAAAAGTGTGTGAAAGCACGTTACAAAAAAGTAGAGGATGGAAGCATTGGTTTCATTCAAGGATATAGTTAGAACAAGCATGCAAAATTAAGGGTAGCTAATAATGAAAGACAGACATTCATAACACTAAGTTTCAGTTTGGTACACCACCACGTGGCCACTTGCATTGATCTTGAAGCGGCCAAAGCGTGAGGTTGTTGCCAAAGTGTCTCTTGCCTCAAAAGGAGACTCAATGTAGATTTGGTTGAAGGTCCTATCCAATGCAAGGACTAAATCAACTGCTGCACCAATGACTTGCACATCGAGAAGCTTTTTGTCTTTTGTTGCAATACGTGCTTCCAACTTTGGGGTCATGATTATTGTGGTGTTGTTATTGCAAGATCCACAATAAGGTGCTTGCCTGAGTCTGTAGATTTTTGTGGATTTACAATTTGAACAATGCTTCTTCAACAACACGCTGTTGAAGTTGAAGAACTGAAGCGTGCCAACAACCTGCACAAGATAACTATGTCAGATTTGAGAGAAGGCTTGGAATATATCACTTTATTCTATATGAGCACACCTCACGATTGTACCCCAAATTTTTGGTTTGAGCCTGGAAGACAGCAACAAGCTCCTCTCTGAGGAGCACACTACGAACAAGCACTAGAATTGTAACATCTAGTATCGACAAGGTGTTTGGTTTGCTGAGGAATGCTCCAATGTTTCTTGCGACACACATTACAGGGCCATCAACAACCTTTTCTTGAAGCAATTGTTGGCAGTCATCTTTGCGAGAGTTGACAAAACTCAGCTCCAAGAGAATATTAAATATGTAAATCAAATTAGAAAGACCATGACTATATCATGAAAGATTTCAAATCTAAAATAGAAGACTAGAAAACAATAAGCAAGGTAGGTCAATTCTTACAAATGCCCTATCCGATGGGAGAGGACCATCTGCAACTAGAAGGTCACCAATAGGCCCACCAAATCTTGACTATGAGTTGTGCTTTTGTAAAATAACAAAAGCAAGTGTGCTTAACTGAGAACGTCCAGTTGAAGATTGTTGTGCAGCTATGTCATCAAGAAATGCACCTATCTTGCAATCAAGGGCGAAGGTGAGGGACACTAGGAAAGGTTCTGCTGCGCTTACAGTAGTTGTAGCATCAATGTACAAGGAATACAATGCTGATCCCCCGTCTGCTCTATTTTTGCACCTAACAATTGGGTTGTCAATGTGAACAAAGTCACCAAGGTGGAGCTTGTTGACGTACATCTCTATGTATGGATCATTTACCACCACCGTAATAGTGTCGGTGCATTCTTCATCAACCAAGTCGACCTTCAAGTTTTATTTCAGTTGGTCAAGGCCAACTTTGTAGGTGCCATACAGATTCAATATCTTGCCCTCAATACAGAATTGCAGGCTTGAATCAGAGATGTTAGTAATCAAGAATTGTGGTAGAAGACTTTGAGCAAATGGAACAATATTAAGATCAATAGTCTTGCTATCTAGTTGAGATGATTCATCTAGTCCATATAGCCTAGAATCTTGAATAGAAGGCTCGACTTCAATCGGACTTGGATCATTAGTAATGTTCGGAGGTGCACCCTCAATATGGTTTTGGCTGATTGTTCCTTGCAATGGCACCAGAGGCTCAGTAGACAAAGGCTCAATATGGAGAGCTCTTCCCTCGTTCAATGCATGAGGTGGAATAGCTTTTTCAAGATAAGTTTCCTTCTTGACATTGATGGGGTCCACCACAGCTTGCTTGCCTACATAATCCAAAAGGTAGTAAAATCAGCAAGTATCTCTACAAGTCGATAAAACGACTCTCAAACAAAGACACTTTTGGAAAACTAAAGGCTCACATTCAAGGTTCACTAAGTCGTTCAAATGAAACAATGCGCGTGCAATAGGCTTGTGGGGCTTATGTACCTCTTCCTTTGATCTTTTGCGAGGTGGCGATGATGTGCATGCAATTGAGGACACGTCGACACATTTACGACTCGAGCCTGGAGTACCTTCTGTCAACCTTTGAAACTCTGTAGAAGATCAATTATGAGAATGTAATGGCTTTCAAATATAAGGAAAACTTCAGCAACGATAGCTAGAAACAGAAGCACTCATTTGTGATATAAATTTTCCTGCGTGATAACCTTTTTGTATGGTTACTCCTTGGATATTAAAGTAGGTAGAAGATAGAGATGTGCTTGCAATTATAGGAAGATGGGTAATCATATGAGAGTGGTCTCTTCAGTAGTCCATATCTCACGTAAAGACCATTTCAGTTCTTGGTATTTCTGTTTACGCTCCAGGCTGAATTTGCTTATCCTCGAGCATTTCCCTGATGAAATGATACTTCACATCCACATGCTTTGTGTTTGAGTGATAAACTGGATTGTGAGCCAATTGTATAGCACTCTGACTATCACAATATAACACAGGCATCTCTTCTTTGATTCCCAAATATGTTACTAGTCGATTAAGCCAAATTGATTCTTTGCATGCCTCTGATGCTGCAACATATTCAGCCTCTGTAGTAGTAGACTAAGTAACACAATCTTGTAATCTAGAACGCCATGATACTGCTCCACCAACCAATGTAAAGACATACCCTGACGTAGACCTTCGGTTGTCTAAGTCACCTGCATAATCTGAGTCTGTAAAACTCTTTACACTTAGCTCTTGATTCCCATAGCATATACACATACTCTTTGTAGCTTTCAGGTATCTCAATATTCCTTTCACTACCTCCCAATGTTTCTTGCCTGGGTTTGACATGTATCGACTTACTACTCCCACTGCAAATGCAATGTCTGGGCGAGTAGCAATCATTGCATACATCAAACTACCCACTGCAGATGCATATGGAATCTTATCCATTTCAGCCTGTTCTTCCTCAGACACAGGACAATCTTGTTTGCTAAGTTTCACATATGGTGGCAATGGAACACACAATGCCTTTCCCTTCTCCATATTGAAACGTTGCAAAACCTTGTCAATATACTCTGTTTGAGATAACCAAATCAACTTCTTTGATCTGTCTCTCTCAATGCGCATACCAAGTATATGACTTGCCTCACCCATGTCTTTCATGTCAGCGATTTTGCCATCTTTGACTTCAAAGCTTAAATTTCTTCCAAGTGCTTGCCAGCAATTAATATGTCATCCACATACAAAATAAGGATCAACCAAGTGTCATCCTTAGCCTTCTTTGTATATAGACAGTGATCGAACTCACTACGTTTGTAGCCTTGAGAAAGCATAAACTTGTGGAACTTATGGTACCATGCCCTCGGAGATTGTTTTAAGCCATAAAGACTCTTTAACAACTGGCATACCAAATCTTCCTTTCCTTTCTCAACAAACCCTTTTGGCTGCTGCATGTAAATTTCCACATCTAAATAACCATGCAAGAACGCTATCTTGACATCCGTTTGGTGCAACACCAAATCTAATATGGCAACCAATGCAAGAAAGCATCTCAATGTAGTCATCTTGACCACCGGAGGGAAGACTTCATCAAAGTCAATGCCTTGTTCTCGCTTAAAGCCCTTGGCAACAAGCCTTGCTTTGTACTTTGGCTGACTATCATGAGCGGTGATCTTATACCTGTAAACCCATTTACAAGGTAGATCCTTTTTGCCCAGTGGTAATTTAACTAGCTTCCATGTCTGGTTTTTATGCAGAGTTGTCATCTCTGACTGCATGGCCAATTGCCAATTCCCGTAGTCCTTCATTTGCACTGCTTCCTTGTAATATGAAGGCTCATTGCAATCAGTCAACATGACATGGTTCATAGATGGAACAAACCGATCAGGAGGTTGCGTGATACGTCTAGATCTACGCAGAATAGGTGGCTCATGATCAGCCACAACCTGTGGTTCCAATCTATCCTGTCCTTGCTCCTCTTGAGCCCTGACATTTTGTCTTGCACGTGCAGGTCCATCTTCTTGGAAGAAAACTCTTCTAATCTCCTCAACCCTCTCTGGCTTAGAATGATATTTGGATTCATTAAAGTGAACATCATTACTGCGGATAACCTTTTTGGATTCGGGATCCCAAAGTATGTACCCCATCTCACCAAAATTACCATAGCCTAGAAAGATGCACTTTCTACTCTTTGGCTCAAGTTTGTTCCTAAATTCCTTTGGAACGTGAGTATATGCCTCACAGCCAAAGACTCTGAGATGCTTGCATGAGGGCATTTTGCGTGACCATACCATCTCTGGCACTGAATCCTTCTGCAAAACCTTGCTAGGAGATCTATTTATAAGATGAATAGCTGTTGATACAGCTTCAACCCAAAACCTATTTGGCATTTGTGCATTAGACAACATACTTCTGACCTTCTCTTGTATGGTCCTATTCATCCTCTCAGCAACACCATTTTGAGGAGGATTGTAAGGAGCAGTAAGTTCACGTTTTATACCTTTTGACTCACAAAAGTCCTGAAAGGCCTTTGAAACATACTCTCCACCATTGTCAGTGCGTAAGCATTTAAGCTTCTTGCCACTCTGATTCTCCACAAGTGTCACAAACGTTTTGAAAATAGTAAACGCTTCATCCTTGTGCTTGAGAAAGTAAACCCATACTTTCCTCGAGTAATCATCTATAAATTTCATAAAGTAAGAAGCTCCCCCTACAGATAGGTTAGGCATAGGTCCACACAAATCACTATGAACAAGTGCCAACTGTGTATCTCTTCTACTGCTTCTATGCTTATGTGGCTGTTGTGTTTTCTTACCATACAGAAAATGTTCACAGAATTCAAAATCATTAAATGAAAATCCATGCAAATAACCAGAACGAGACAAGATTTCCATTCCCTTCTTGGACCTATGTCCTAACCGGCTATGCCACAAAGAAACGTTCGGCTGCTCGGTTACATTGATTACATTTTTAGAGACATTTGATACATAAATCATGTAAAGTCCTCCAGACTTTACTCCATGTGCTATTGTCATAGAACCCTTGGATATCTTCCACATGTTCTGTCCAAAAGTGGTGACGTAGCCAGCATCATCAAGTAAACCTGTGTTGATCAAGCTCTTTGTAATTGCGAGAACATGTCTCACATTTTTCAGCATGAAAGAAGAGCCATTCTGAAACTTCAATTGAACATCTCCAACACCTAAGATCTCACATGTCTTCCCATTGCCTAACCGAACATGATCTTTAGTGGTCACATAAGAGGTAAACCACTCCTTGTTTGGAGACACATGAAGTGATGCCCTTGAGTCTATAATCTAGTCACTCAGTGCATTTCCATCAGATGCTGTAAGAAGAGCTGAGTCCATTGTATTCTTCAAGAAGTAGATGTCTCCTGACACTAGACTGTCATCCTCTGCAATAGTGTTTGTCACATTTATTTCTTGAATCTTCACTGAGGACTTGTTCTTCTCACCATGGTCTTCAGCTTTCTCTTTGCCTTTTTCTGCTTTCCATTCTCTGCAGTCTCTTTTCATGTGACCCTTCTTGCCACAATGGTAGCATTCTATGTCACTCTTGCCTTTAGCACTGCTGGACTTACTACGAGATTGATTCCTCTTTCCACTTTTGTACTTTTCTTTGGTCCTTCCCCTGACAACTAAAGCTGTTCCTTTTCCTTTGTCCATTGTCTTTCTATTGGTTTCTTCAGTAAGCAGACTGCCTTCTACACCTGCTATGGTCAAACCATCTGGAGGTGCAGAATTACTCAAAGCTATGCGAAAAGTGTCCCAACTTTCCGGCAATGTGATCAACAGGAACATAGCTCTAACAGGTTCATCAAACTTGACACCTTGAGCTGACAACTGACTGTAGATGGTGTTGAATTCATTCAGATGATTGGACATAGGTGTCCCTTCTTTCATCTTCAAGTCAACAAGCTTCTTAGGCAAGTATACCTGTGAAGCTGCACTCTGCTTCTCATAAAGATCACTCAGCTTTGTCCATGCTTCATAAGCCGACATCTCGTCTGCTACATTGAAGTAAACGCTTTCTGCCAAAGTCAGCATAATGGTAGAAAGTGCCAATTCATCCATTTCGCTCCATTCATCTTTGTCCATATCTTCTGGTTTTATCCCCTTGAGCTTTATAGGTTTTATCTGCTTCTTTTGTACCAACACGTGCCAAATCTGCTTCTTCCACAATGGAAAATTGGTTCCATCCAGCTTCTTGATATTGTAAAGAGCAGTGTCCTGTGATCCAGCCATAGCTACGCTTCACAGTAGTTTACTTTCCTGGGAAAAATTCAGTAGAGTTTCCCCTGTAAACTGACCTCTGAACCAATATCAACCTGTCAAATGAACCAAGAAAGCTTCAGATTCTGCATAAATTTCGGCAGAGTCTCCTTTGTAAAATGGCTCTGGTGTACGAAAAAAACAGACCAAAAACAGCTGAAAAAACCACTGTCTCTCTAACACTGTAAGCTGTGGGTAAACCTGTACTCCACCTGTACTATCTCTCACTATCCTCTAAGCATAAACTGTGACAATGCCTCAACGGCAGTAAAGCAAAGATGCAATCCCAACTGTCTAACTCACAATCAATACATCCTAGCTGCCTATCTAAGGGTGCTTGAGGGATCGCTCCAAGACTTGTATCACCGAAAGGATCTCAACATTCGAGAATCCCCCAGCTCAATAAAACCTCACTCGACCTCAACAAAGGCTGCAGTAAATCTGACAATACATAGACTTCCCTCAAAGTCATACATCCACAAATTTCCCACTATATGCTGTAACCGTTGCGGTGGTTGTTTGCTGCGTGACTCACAGCGAGCAAACCCTCAACAGACATACATCATCTCTGACAATACATCCCATGTGGAAGTACCTGCAATGTCAGGATGAAATCTGGAATATCAAGCAGCAAACACAAGCTACCTGATGAACTAGTGGATGTCGCCTACAGTCTGTGTGTAGATGCACCCGTGTCGTATGTGACATGCCTCCAAGAACTGTGAGCCATCCTTCGATGTGTAGACAACCACAAATCAGCACTCTGGGAGTGCCGACATCCTCAGCACCTGCAGTCGTAGGCCGAAACCCCAAATTTGCAGAGTCGGATCTGCACCTGCCAAGACCACGTAGTCGAAAATGGTCTACGTAGAGCTTTGTCGAAGCCGAACGATGGCCGAGATGACCTCAGAATGAAATTCTGAGAACACCAAGCCCTTGGGGCTTTCCCACAGGATTTGGGGCCGTGTATTCGCCTGTCGAATCTCACTCCAATCTGAGCAGGTGACTCTGGCTACCTGCAAATGCTGCCTCGAGCCTCGATCTAAGTTGTGATACCAGTTGAAGGAGTACGAGCGGAAGTGCGACGCAAGAGAGAGTGCGAGAAGAAGAGCACGACGATATGGTGAACTCGCTCTACTATAATGTGTAGAACATAGTGAGTTCTTATTAGGTTTTTACAAAAGAATATGTGTACATGCCTGGCGGCCCGCCCACTTACCTGGGCGACCACATTGGGCTTTATACCCCAACAGAGACATCTTTGTTCCGAAAGAAATGAACAATTTCATTTGAAGAGCCGGCAAAAAGGAATCTTTTTTAGAGACATTTGTGAGGTTAATTAGGGGTATTTTAAAAAATTTGCCAACATTGAAGGTCATTTTGGGATTTTGGCAACACTGAAAGGCTGAAAGGTGGGTGTTTTGGGAATTTTGGTAAAATGCCTTTAAGCTATAATTAAACTAAAATATTCTTTTGGTAAAAGGCCTTTAGGCTATAATTAAAAGAAAACGTCAAAAGATACCTGGCGCAGGAGTACGACTTGCTAGCCGTAGGCGGATGAGCTTGGGCAAGCAGTTTGCAGGAGGCGCAGATCAGGCGCAGCTCTCCAATTTTTGGCCCCTCACAGCAACAACGTTGTTCTGTAGCAACACAATTGTGTGTGTGTGTGTGTGTGTGTGTGTGTGTGTGTCTCTCTCTCTCTCTCACACACACACACATACACGCTTAATTTCTGTACACGTAGCATGGCGGTGGCGGTAGTCTAAGCTTATTTCTTGGCCTTTGATCCCTTAGTGCCTTGTGAAATTTGAATGTTTAGCTCCAAAAATGTTTAAAATTAAATTTTGTTGCCACAAGCATACCTCCTTTTGTCAAAGTGGACATGTGGACACAAAAGCTTAGCAAGATCAATAACATTAAGCCAGTGGCTTCAGTGCTAGCTGCTTGCGCTTCTAGCAGAGAGTGTGAGGGGATTAGTGGCAAACAACTCAATGTCGAGGGAAACGTATTAGGGAATATTGCCACTAGTGCAAGTCATGGTCTGATGAGCCGTTGGCTTCAGAGACACTCCTTGTCTAGCTCTGTTGATAGTCTATCTAAAATTTTGAAGAGACAAGCATTTCGAAATGATCTGTAGGCAAACAGAAACATCTCTCACGACCAATTCAATGCAGAATATGGTGTCCATAGGAGCTGGTTAATGTGTAGCTCCAAGGAGATGCAATGCTCAACATTGCAGTGGAAGTCAAGGCCTAGTCAATCATGCAAGTGCCTACATTGCCGACCAGGATCAAAAGAATAGTCAAAGACCAGAAGCGGAAGCTAATTCTTTTTTAATCCACACAAATACATTTGCGCAACACCTATTGGTCTCCAATAGCAGTTCAGTGATGGCCATTCAACAAGTGGGTGGGATAGCAAAAACAATATGACCAATATTGTGGCATGTAAAGAGCTTCTCTTGCTAAACCGTGTACAGGCAGTAGCCAACGCGGGCGCAGTTGAGATTAGCAACAACAATATACTGCAGTGTTGCCAATAAACATGATTTGATGGTGGATCCTATGAGCAAAGGTCCATGTATGCAATAGACATCAGTTTGGTATTGTAGCCAACACAAACCCTCATTTTCCCTTGGAGGAAAGCTACTCCAAGGCGGGCAGTGAAAATTTATTCACATCTCCTTAAAGGTCTTTTGTGCAATAGGCGATCGAGGTAGAAACTCAATGTAGCAGCTATAGTATGCTGAACGGGCCGAGTGCAATTATTACCAATAGCGACTTAACATTCCATAGTGCAAGGCATGCTGTTGTTAATATATTATGTGAGTGCGGAACCAATTTCTCCGTCAAGAAGGTAGATTTTATCTACTGTTGAATGCATTTTTCCATCTCAAGGTTCAAGATTATCTTATTTTGTTATACACTCAATATATCATATATGCTGGGTGCCAAGCACCCTCTTGTGCAAATACATTCCTCATGATGCTGCATTTTATCTCGATTTTCTTGTAGAGGTGAGTCAAATTTCTTTGCATCTCTTACTGGCTTAGCATTTAAGATCCATTACATCGGAAAAAGTTCGAGGAGTGTTATCTGGACAGAGGGCATTAGAAAATTTCGTAGGTCATTTGGAGGGCCTTGTAAGAAATTGTATTTCTCTCTCTAGAAACTTTTTATAAAATGCACTTGCACCTTGTGAGTACGTCCAAAAGGACAACCAGACACTCTAAAAAGTAGATTTATATTCCCAATCGTCCTTGAAAACGGTCACTTTTTTATTTAATGCGAGCTTCTTTTTCAGGAGGCAGGTGCGGCGCATTCAATGCAGCTTACGTCATCACTAAAAGTTGAAAAGTCACAAACTGTCAAATAGTGATAGATTTTAAGTCTTTTGACACCACCAATGCGTCCAGAACGCCAAAATACCCTAAAAATGAATGTCTACTTGCCTCATTCTGACAACCGGAGAGGCAAAAAATGTCAAAAAATCCCAAAAAATTGGCTTTTTACTTAAGGCGCGCGAGGAGGCATTTCTAAATTCTAGAATGCCCCTCTGCGCGCCGTTAGCACAAAGCTCCTTTTAGTGATTTTTGGACACTTATCTTTCCAAAAAGCCCTTTTTTAGAGGTTTTTGGACATTTTCCTCTCAAAAAGCTCCCTAAAAAGAGGAAAAAGGGGCTTTTTACTAACGGCGCGCGAGGAGGCATTCCAAAATTCTAAAATGCCCCTCTGCACGTCGTTAGTTCAAAGCTCCTTTTAGTGATTTTTGGACACTTATCTTTCTAGAAAGCCCCTTTTTAGAGGTTTTTGGACATTTTCCTCTCAAAAAGCTCCCTAAAAAGAGGAAAAAGGGGCTTTTTACTAACGGTGCGCGAGGAGGCATTACAAAATTTGGAATGGCCCTCGCGCGCCGTTAGTAAAATGTTCCTTTAGGGCTTTTTGACATTTTTTTGCCTCTTTGGATGTCTGAGCGAGGCAATTGGACATTCATTTCTAGGAGATATGTGCGTTCCGGACGCATTGACAATATCAAAAGTTTCAAAATCTTCCACCACTTGATAGTTTTGTGACTTTTTGAGTTCTAGTGATGACGTAGCCTGTATCAAATGCACCGCATCTACCTTCTGAAAAAGGTGCTCGCATTAAATGAAAGAGAGTGCTCGTCTTCAAGGACCACTAGATTATTAAATGAGGAGAGGGACACCTTTTATATTTTTGTTAATATCAATCTATTTTTCTACGTAACGTAGGCTCTTCTCTCATTGGAGGAGCTTATTTTCCTCTCTCTTCCAAAAGGCCCTCCAAAAGACCTCCGAAATCTCCTAATGGGTTGGTTGGGTGTTGTGGATTGGAGGGTTGCCAGGGATTGAGAAAGAGAGTTGGCCACATGGGGTGGCGGCGGCGACATCAATTGGACTGAACATATGAAATCTGGTTGTATGCAAAAAAGGGCTAGATTTCTCGCATGCTTCATGCCGCCACCACAATTGCATCATTAACAGAACTACTAGTACCTTTGTCATAAGCACTAGATTCTGCATCTTTTGGAGGGATCGCACCTTGACAACCTTCAACTTGCATCCTTTGACTAGAGATATTAGTGCCCCTTGCATGCGGAAAGTGGTTATTGGAGGTCCAAAATTGATGGATCTTTAGAGCGGCAACAACAAGACTTAGCAACATTGCATCTATAGTCCATTACTAGTTCAAGATACCAACCACGAATCAACAGTATCCCCTCTCTGTTCATGAGACCGATGAGTGATATTTGGACATAAAAGAGGCAAATATTATAATTATAGACGAGCTATCCATGTTAACCCAGTTGACTTTTGACCTTATAGTAAGAAAAAATATCAACGTAATAAGCGGTACATTGGCAGATCCCTTTAGCAAAAAATGTGTTTGCTTGCTCGGTGATCTTGCCCAACTATTCCCAGTTTGTAGTCACGCACGGAATCTTTGTAACACATGCCATATCACAAGCTCAGTCCATTGCCTACATGCAACTTTGTACAAGATGTCATGCACTGGACCCTGAACTGCTTCAGTTTTTTACCATTATTCGTGAAAGAAAACCAGTTTAGACGAGATCAAATGTACCTTGGGTGCATGTATTATAGATGAAGCTCATGTGCATGACTACATCAACAACTCTGCTACGATAATTAATTTGTACTCACAGATCGGACATCCAACACTATAACAACCTTGCCTTGAATAAGTTGTACAATCAAACTAACATTACAAAAGTTGAAACAAAGACAAACGGAGGTAACATAAATGTCCTTCAGGAGTGGCTTCTAGACCCTAAGTTCAATGAGCTAGATTTGATCGCAATTGGCGTGTGCTGCATGATTATTCTATAGATGTTATATAGTAAGGCCCACCAAGCAAGACTAGTTCCTTGATAAGGAATAACTTTACTAATTACGTTAAATCGTAGTGTAATCGGCTTATATCTTGAATAGAAGCTCTCATGAGGGTTGTCGTAGCCACCCCAAGTTTCAAAAGGAAACCCAGATGAGCTTATGAAGCTCTTCATTATATTGAAAGTACCATCCTCTATTTTGAGCGAGTGAGAGTGACATAACTTCCTCAAATGGCATTGTCGTGCTGGATGGTTGGTACAGGTGGGAAAATGGGGGCAACATCTATGGTCACAAACTCGGGGTATTGCAATCGAACCTTTCTAGGTTGTCACATATGAAGGCCGCTTTGTTCCACATATTAATTTCTAGGGAAAATTACCGAAACACCCCTCTAATTTGTGAAAATTCACAAAATACCCCTCAGATTTTAAAAAAGTCTCAAAATACGCCCAATATTTTGTCATAAATTCTTAAAATGCCCTTCGAATTTTCCAAAATTCCCTTGGTTGTGAGATTAAATTTCTCCAAAGATTTTCTTTTATAGTTTTTCATAAGAAGGCTGATTGTCTATAAATACAAGATGCTAAAACTATAACTTGAGTTGGTTATGTCGGTTTCGGAGATGAATTGCTTCGCTATTTTTTGGACATAATTGACTTCTTTGCGAGGTAATTTGTGACCAATTACATGCTAAGCACTCAAAAACGGATCTCAATTGTCACAACGTAATAAAGATTAGAAAAGCTTGAACAATCCAACCAAAATAGACACAGAGTATTTTGGAAATTTATGAAATTTGAGGGGTATTTTGAGAATCTCCAAAAATTAGAAAGGTATTTCGATAATTTCTCCTATTTCCTATCTAAGGAATATATTCACTTCATTTCCTAGTTAACATAAGATTTCTCTATATAGGGAACTCAGTGACATATTCAATTTCTTAGTCAACAATAAGCTTTCTCTATGTAGGTAACTCAATTTCCTTAGTTGCACTATTCGATTCCCTAGTTGGTAACGTGCTTTCTCTAGATATATGATTTTTCTTAGTTATACATAGGGAAAACGTCTCCTCCTATCTAGCAAGCCCTGCATAAACACGGTTTTCATATATAGGAAACAAGTTAAAGCTCCTTGTGGATCATCGTCACGTTATTGTGCCCTGACTGGTGAGCAGCAGATCAAGCAGGAATATATTGCACGGGATGATCGTCAGTGGTTGCTGCTCCCTTCCGGTCACGTCCTTGATCTGATTCTGGATAGGCTTCCTGTGCGGGAGCAATGCCGGATGCAGTGTATTTGCAAGGGCTGGAATAACCCGGGTACTTTGAGATCTGGCGAGGAGGAGGTCTGGTTTGTCATGGTTCGCCCCCCCAGGTTATATATGGCCCTAATGACAGGCGCCTGGTGTCACGACCCCACAGGTATGGAAATCTTGAATGGCGCTTCAGGGCCTACAGCAGCCGCGCCGGAGAAGGGCTGGCCTGGTCCCCCGTATCCCAATCGTCACCATTCCCAGCTCTCTGCCTTACTGGGCGGCCGCAATTGCTCGCAGTACATAGGCCAGAAGCACATGTTTTTTGGTGGAGATCGCTCCCTTTCTGACTACCTCTATCTATCCTCTGCGGGAGGCCTCTTCTCGGCCATGGTGTGCTCATATGACTTCATCGTCTTCAACTGCCTCACCGGTTGTTTCAAAGTGCTCCCACCTCCCATCTTTCGCACTGGATTTATAAGAAAGGCTACCCAGTTTTTTCTTCTCCATGACTCTCTCTGGATGGGAAGGATCCAAGCTGCTACTACGTCCTTCTCCTCTCTGCTCTGGAACGGCCATCTTATTTCGAGTTCGTTGAATCTTGGAGCACATGCTGGAAGGCTGTTCACAACCGCCAGGTTCCGTTCAAGTCAGGGCCGTTGCTTTTGTATCCGCTCATCATCCGATCAGCTGAGCTTGCTAGATGCGGATTTCTGGTGGCTAGAGTCGTCTGAAGACGGGGGCGAACATTGCTTGCTTGCGTATCATACATGCAGCCCTATCGGCAGGAAACCAGTGAGGGTATGAACGGTAGGCCATCGATGGGAGAGGGAGTGGCCCAGTAACCCAGTTTAGTCGTGAAGTACGAAGGTAGACTTTTTCTAGGTCAGCTCCGATGGTGCCAGAGTCAGATTTGGAGTGTGGGAGACGTTGCAACCAGCACCGGGACAAATTAGATGCTTGGGAGTTCTTGCTACCTCCACCTAGGTGGAGGTCAATAGTTACTTTGAGTACAGCAGTTTTTGTGCTGATGGGGGCATTTTTTGTATGTCACATTGCAATACGAAGAATCGGCATTGTGTGCCACCTCTGGTGTTTGACATGCGTCGGAATACTTAGTACTCCTAGCCGCTTGCAAGGAAGTTTGGTTGCATCTCTCTGCTTCGGCCTAGCTTCACTGCCAAACAGGACATCTCTACAGGCATTACGGCGGAGAACTGGGAATAAGCAGGTTGGACAGGATGTGCCAAATCCAAGTGGGAAGTGGGTGGGAGATGCAGTGAACAACGAATTGGGATCTGATGCCATGCGGGAAGTGCAAGCGTGATATCACTTGTTGGGAGGCAGGTGCCCTTCATATGATTTGCTGCAGCACTTGTCTGTCTGAAACAGGTAGGCAAAGTTGGCTGTGTAACTTCAATCCGAATAAGGTTTTTTGGGTGTTGATGGGATATAGTGTGGCAATATCACCCGCCGCTAGTGAAAGGGGGTTCAAATGAACTGCCCAAAGTGATCCCATTATTTATTTTGGCTTTTAGGTATTTACTTTATTTATTTGTCAAAGTCTAGGTAGGGCAATTTACTGAGGTGGGTCTATATGTGACCTCTTGCCCCCATCGGATATTCATTGTCAAAGTTGATTGGTTCAGGAGACTCTCTCTCTGGATAGTTTCCTACAACGTTAAAATTCTCTTCTTCTTCTTCTTCTTCTTCTTCTTCTCTCTCTCTCTCTCTCTCTCTCTCTCTCTCTCACACACACACACACACACACACACACACACACACACTTTTCAATAGATTCGACATGGTCCGACGTAGTTCTATGCCCATAGGTATTGGGCCCAAAGTTGGTGTCCCTTTCCGTATTTATTTTTATATTAACAATCGAGCAAAGTACAAATTCCACGGGTTATCTCCGCTTAGTGCTTCTCCTAGGTAAATCTGAGAGGGAAAAGAGGCTCTAGTTACAATTTATAAGCCCATGGTCTTCTAAAAGAAGTACATGAAAAGCTTTAGGTTCTAAAAGCATCTGAGGCCCAAAAGCTACCGCTCTCAGTAGCCAACGTAAATTACGTAAATTCGTACACAATGCCACGTTAGTAGCCAACGCGTTTTCATGTGGCATCATGCATGTCCACCAGGAAACTCACAGAGTTAAAAGATTATAAGTTGTTCCAACTTATAGAGTATCCATCGGATGGGGCCCTTGGGGGCACATAGAGATTATAAAAAAAGATGTTGACGTGGCAATGGCTGTATGGACGCTTCCAGATTTTTCATTGATTGATAACGTGGCACTTTACGAATTTTTGTAAACTATGGAAGTTTTCACTAGCGCCAGTTTTTGGTCCAGGATGCTTTTGAATTGATTGCTTTTAGGGCTTTGCTTTTGGGCATCCCTTGTACTCTTTATAAGAGCCCTTGGGGCCTCACTCTACTCATTGAGACTGACGTGCCGATGGACAGGGGAGACTAGCTACCCCAAGGTCCCAGGGCATAAGGAAAGAACGGAAAAGGGAATCAGCTAGTAGATCAGAGAACTCCCCAGGTCCAGGTGAGGTGGACAGGGAGCCTGAGGAGCAACCTGAAGGGAAGGGACCGAGGAGATTCTTGTTCAAAACAAGTATTGGCATACATGGAAAGAAAAGAGAAAGGTAAAGTGAACGGCAGTTCTTAGTCAAGAACTATCCGGCATTGGATGCAAAGTAGATGATGGAGGAGGACCTAGCATATACTCCTCAGATTGGGAACTTTTCCTTGACGCTTTTGGTCTAGCTTCGACTATTCCAAGAGATAAGCGGGTTGAATATGGTGCAGGCGGGACTACACAAGAGGGGAGTTACTCCGCTCCTTTCATAGATTATCTAGATGGAATAAAGTCACTGACTTTCTTTGGATTTTAGGGATATTGATGGGGCTGACAATAATCTTCTGGATTACTTTATAAAATAAGTACTTCAACATGGGAATTCCCGAAATGATTTTGATTTAGGTGTGTTCTCTCATGTGAGTAGTGTCTGAGTGCATGTTTAAAAGATGAAATGACTTCAACATTTCGGTCTTGAGGTTTCATATGAGATGGACATGATAACAATAAGAATTAGTCAATCCGACATCAGTGAGATCCGGTGTGGATCTAGATGCGATTGCTAATAAACACGTTGCTAAGAGATCATGGCTGAGATCTTGATGGACTTTATGTGATTTGATTTTAATGTGATGTGGATTTGCACTTACTGTAGTCTTTGTGAAGGTGTTGGATTTGTGTCGTCTAGTGCTTCAATACTTGCCACAAATCTTTTTGCCAACATTGTTAAATCCATAATTGTTCTCGGGGGTATATTCTAAAACCAAGTCAAAGCCTTACCCTCCAGAGTCATTTTGAATCTTCAAACTGTGTATAAAAGTCAAAAATGCTTTTTGCCCTTAGTACTTGCTTGAAGCTAGCTAAGTGGTCATATGGATCCTTAGATCCATTGTATTTTTTGACCCATTTTTAAAAATCTATTGGTCTGACTCTCCTATTTAGCTTAACCCTTGCTCTCTTGGTCGATGATCCTAATTCTAAGATATCAAACCAGTCAGTTGGAAATAGTGACTCGTATCAGGGTGAAAGCATGTTAACATGTCACGCTTTTTGTGCTAGTTAACATATGCCAACAAACACATATTGTAAGCATAACACATATATAGGACAATCATGTTTTTTCAAGTATGTGGGCCACCATCATGAATTATACAAAGTGTATACTTGGACTTTGAAAAAATGAATCGTAATATTTTTAAAATCTCTAACAGTTAAGCTTAGCCGTTATGTTGAGGTAGTGGTGTAGTCATGAAGCATGGAGGGAAGCACAGTGCAGGGGCCACAAGTCAGAGAGAAGGAGGAAAGTGATTGCGAGCTACAAGCAGGTCTACAGTAAGAGGCCAGTAGTCAGCCCAAGTGGAGGATAGCTCACCACTAGAGCCAACCACGTCCGACAACAATCTTGACAGTACTCCACTGAGAAGGAAGTCGAGGGGCAAAGGTTCTATTGCTTCTCCTCCACCCTGCAAAAGATTGAAGGCTTCTAATTCCCAAGGATCCCCAATGTCAAAGTACATGCATGCAGGGAAGGGGAAGCAGGACTTAGGTACTCTCTCTCTCTCTCTCTCTTTTCAATGAGGGGGCCACATTTGGAAGTTGTAAATCAAGCAAAGCATGACACGTTTCTCCAGCATGCCCCGACTACTAATCTGTTAGTGAATCCTCTTACCCATGAGAAAATTGTGTTGCTAAGCATATGCTGCAATCAACATAGAGGACTATGCAGTCAACTTATATGCTTGTTTTTGCAGTAGCCCCTAGCTGCAATCTAGTTGTGGATTCTCTCACGCTAATCAGGTGCTTGTGCATTGTCTTCGGCATTCAAGGTGCATGCTTAGATGATTGCATCTAAGGAGAGCCCGCGCAATTGCCTGTGTAGAAATTACTTGACAGCCCTATTCTAGTGGGGTTCTATAAGGTTTTAATCTTATAATCATGTGTGGTGTGTAGGCCAATGGGAAGCTCCCAAGCTGAATATCCCGCTGCAGGAAAATTTTTGTGTAACAGCAGAAGAGTTTAATGTTGTCCATGGCCTCTCCATGGACGATGTTGACTTCAAATTGGTGAAGTGGGAGCAGATTACATATTTGGAGTCGTTCACTGTATTCAGAGAGACAAAGGATCGCAACAAATATCGCTTCAAATGTAGTAGCATTCGTAGCGACATGTACGACCAAGTACTTCAGCTGCACTACAGGGTGTGCCAGAAGGCCCCCACCAACATGGAAATTAATTCGGCTTTTTCGAAGGGTTTTGTAAAACAATTCAGTCCAGTGGAACTTGCAGGTGGCTCAATCATGCAGTTAAATTGCACCGAGTTTGTTGTCCATCATTTGCAATACCTTCAAGAAAAAGGATACTACGATGCCCATATTGAAAAGTGGAGGGTGTGTAATATCCACCCCTCAAGTCAAAAAACAGAGGAGGGGTCCGCGGAAACAAAGGACGATTGCACTGGCCAAGTAGATCCAAACGTTGTTTCTGCTACCAAGGAAACACCCTCTCTATTAACAGCTCTCACAAAGTGACAGCAAGCCTGTCGTATTTTGGGCTCTTCAATTTGCAGCACATCATGAGTACAAGTGACCATCTCAGAAATCGACTGCAGGATGCTAAACAGTAGCTCAAGAATGCGGGTTTAGGAGCTTGAAGCTGTGAGGGTTCTGAAAGCAAGCCATGATATGGTCAGCCTTGTAGTACTTGCTATGAGACAAAAGATTCATGATGCTGAGAATGAATTGTGGTGTTTAGGCCTCACTGACAGTGTGGATGCAAGGAGAGAAATAGAGCTCAAGGTAAAGATCGAGACATTGAAAGAGACACTGGATGATTTGGGGTTTCCTCACAGTGAGGACACCCCCACTGCTGTTGATATTGACATAACCTATCTTCGTGTGTACGTGTCGATGGTTTTTGTGATTGAACCTTACGTTTTGAATATGTGCACAACTATCCTATGTACTTACCATGCTTCTGTTTTGATTGGTTTGTAGATTAATGTAGAGGTGCAGGAAGCGAAAGTGCACGCCTGCGATAGTCAATTGCAGCTACTCATGCAAATAAGTAGGATGATACAAGGCTCCTTCATCCCCACTGTCCTATGCAAGATAGCTATGGACACTTTTACAGAGTGTATAGAAAGGGTACACGATGGGACAACAAGCAATGTGTCTACTGACTGTGGTTTGCCACTAGAAGTACACAAAATCAGTGCAATCGTCAAAATGCTATGTGAGCATACCTATCACCTAATCTGCTTTGTTGTTGCACGCTCCCTGGGGATCGAATGTAGAGCTTCCACCTGCCAGCAGAGTATACCAATTGAATGGTGTGGCAAGGTCACAGGGAAAGGACCTCCAATCACACAAAGTTCTAGAAAGATAATGTTAAGGAACAATTATCCATCCTTGATTCCTACACTAGCCCTATGTATGCTAGTTAGCACAGAAGGTATGCTAGCTAGCTTAATGGGTATGGTGTCTAGCATATTGTGTATGGTAGTTGTCAAACCTAGTTATGCTAGCTAGCATACTATGATATATAGCTAGCATACATTGTCATGGTGGTAAGCATATTGTGTATGCTAAGCACCGCTGCTTATCCTAGCTAACATATTGTGAATACTAGTTGGCATTTTTTATATGCTAGTTAGCATAATGTGTATGCTAATAAGCATACCTTCTATGCTAGTTAACAAACTATGCATGCTAACTAGCATAGAGAGTTTCCCAATTAGAAACAAAGTATGCTAATCAGCATATTGAATATGTTAATTAGTGGCACAATGTGCTAACTAGCAAACAAGGTATGCTAACTAGCATATTAAATATGCTAATTAACATACCATGTATGTTAGTTAGCACACTGTGTGCTAACTAACATATAGGGTATGCTAATTAGCATATTTAATATGCTAATTAACATACCCTGTATGTTAGTTAGCACACTGTGTGCTAACTAACATATAGGGTATGCTAATTAGCATATTTAATATGCTAATTAGCATAGTATGCTAACTAACATACAGGGTATGCTAATTAGCATACGTTTTATGCTAATTAGAACACCGTGTATGATGGCTAGCATGCAAGTATGATAACTATAAAAAAAGGTATGCATGCATAAGCATACCTTTTTTTATAGTTATCATACTTGCATGCTAGCCATCATACACAATATTCTAATTAGCATAGAACGTATGCTAATTAGCATATTAAATATGTTAATTAGCATATCATGTTTTCTAGCTAGCACACAGATACACAATGTTCTAATTAGCATAAAAAGTATGCTAATTAGCATTTTAAATATGCTAATTAACATACCCTGTTTGCTAGTTAGCACACTCTGTTAATTAACTAGCAAGCAGGGTATGTTAATTAGTATATTTAATATGCTAATTAGCATACTTTTTATGCTAATTAGAACATTGTGCATGATAGTTGATGCCTTTCTTATAAGCTAGATGTGCCTTCTTTTACAGTTTCCATTTATATTTGTGGGTTACCTGCCCAAACCATATGGAGTTCTGCTGTAAAAAGCGTAAATTGTAAGACACCAAAGGAGGTGGACTTTGAGCTTGTTTGATCACCTCTCTAGAGTTCTACATTTTCTTGATGAGCTCAGATACTCTATGTTTAATGAGACAGGTTGTACAAATGATCTATCTGAAGCTGAGACCCCTCCGTGATAGACACCAAAGCCATGTATACACAAAGCACACAAGAGATGCAAGAGACATAAGATACCCAAGTTTTTGATAAAACTGCATTATCTCCGAGCAAGAAGTATATTGAAGATGCGGTGATTACAACTTAAAAGCTGAAGGGCATGATATTATAGATTGCTTCATAGGTTTTTGGGTTGATTGTGTACCTACCGTCTCCTTGGGATGTGCTCCATGGGTATTTTGATACATCGTACCAGATGTGAAAGTACATGGACGATGGGCTGCTTGTGGTCTAGCTTGAAGGTGTATGCATCCAATTATAGACCTTGCACAACGTATGAGCCTCTATCAATTGCATTGCCCCACTCATCAAGGTACCCCTTCTCCACCTTCTCCTTTGCTGCAACACACTTGACCAGGTAGAAATCCACATCCTCAACGTTGGTCAAAGCATCTAGATTTACAGCAAATGTGTCGCCAGCACATAGAGCTCTACTCAACACATCATGATGACCTTCGTACGTAAATTCATTGTAGATGGCTGCTTCATCTTCTGGCTCAGAATTTGACACAGCCTCATCAGGTAATGGCAACAGAGTATGATAATCCCAAGGCTGCACGTGAGCTTTATTGACGCAAAAATTCCATCTTCCATGCATGCATGCATCATAGAAGCATGCCAAGGCTCTTGTTGCAAGGGCAGTTGGATCCCTAGGGTTGTGACCACGAAGAGCATGCAGAGAGCAAGTTTTTTCCACAGTGTCACAATTCCACTTCACCTCCCTATTCACTTCCCCCTCTTTAACCTTCTAGAACGCACGGGCACATTCCCTTTCTTTTGAAGGATAGTGTGAAGGTGCTCCCTGCGAAAAGTTGGCTTGGCAATACGCAACTACGTCAGCTGCACATCGCAAAATAGCTCCATTAGGTTTTAGTTGTGCATGGGTCAAGGTTCTTTTCACAACGGCTCCTGCAAAATTATGCTCTCCTTTGCCATGATCTGATCCAAAGAAGAACCAGCTCATCCCCATCTCTGTGAGTCCACCATATCTTACAACAAAGTAAAAAGACCTGGCTTCTTTGAATTGCGAGGCCGCACCATCAAACCACACCCAATGTTGCTTAGGAGTGACACCCTCTTGTTGTCACCAGTCACGGTGTAGCATGAAGCAGTGTTGCACGAACAACGTGTCATGCACCTTGTCATCTGATATGAAGAAGTGGATGGTTTTGACTACCTGTCCTGCCATGTGGTAGTACGTTATGTGTACAAAAAATGGTTACTTGACTAGAGTACCAATGCATTGATTGAATCTCATTTTGTTCCTTGAAGGCATAATTATCTGCAAAATCAACAATTGACATGAGGACATCGTCCAAAAACCGAAGAAGGCAATCCTTGAATTGTTGTCCTTGCCATCGAGCCACATAGTTATGAGTGATAAAGAGCTCCAACTTTGTGCGCGTATGTCGCACATGTCAATGCAAGGAACTTGCCGATACACCGTGTGCAAGCCACAAATGGCTCCAAGCACACACCAAGCCTAAACTAGTAAGCTCAAAGAAGGCGATGGTGTGTCACTCACCGCTCTACGCTTGCTTCGTGGAGGATTCCTTGCCGCGAAGAAGAAGGAGACGCCGCTACGCCGCGCTCAACCGCTTCACCGCCGCCGTGCCGTCGTCGCAATGCTCGATCACCCACACACTCCCTCTCTCTCCCTCTCTCACTCTCTCTCTCTCTCTCACACACACACAAAGAGATGAAGAAGAAGCAGAAGGAGATGGAGCAAGAGCACTCTTCAATCGCACAAATGAGAGAATGAGTGAATTTTAGGTTTAGTTGACTTTTATATGAGCTCACTCCATTCACACTTGGGCGCCCATGCTTAGCCAACTAATCCCTTGAATGTTCCAGTTAGAGTGCGCCTCTCATCGGCGATCACTCTTACCCTTTTCCTATTGGACCGACAAGCCCAGTACCTGACTCTACCAAATAAATAATACAATGTCCGCCGTAGGTGATAGGGTGTCCGTGAGCCATGAGGGTTAACATGCCCCCCTTCTTGATGTAGATTCCGTCCTCGGAAGCTGTTGAGTTGAAGCTCGTTGGTCAAGGTGGCAGAGCATTTGAGATGAATGTTCTTAGCCTTCTTCAGTCACTGCAAAATCAAACAACATTGGCACAGTAATTGCATTCTCATAAGCGATTAAAAAGCATATGCAGTTTTAGGCAGACAAATTGATTGGTAACAGAATTTTAGACAATTTGTCAGCAATAAACATTAAATATCAATATAAACAGATGTAAAGGTAAAAAATTAAACAAGTCTGGGGTCGCTAATTTAACGGTCGAAAGGCACTAGAGATCGACTATTAATACCATGGGTAAGCTTCTTAATTTTCTCTGGTCAATTAAGTTGTTTAATCGCGAGAGCCAAGTATTTCATGTTCGAGGACTGACTAGAGGCTATACCTAGAAGACCTTGTAGTTAAGCTATGATAAAAGGAATTTCTCATGAAATCATCGTCTGACTGATTATTTTTTCTTTGACCCCCCAAAGTCTTTTCATAGTGATTTCATTTTGATGTGTGTGCTTATTTTGTATGCCTTGGGTTTTTTGCTTTTCAAGGAAAAGCGCCCACACTAGGAACCTCTAGGGCTCTAGTACCATAGGCGATACATGTGAGTGAAGTACCAAATCAAGCTAAGATTTCTCTTCCAGCTTAAGATTTTACATTGTGGCACTTTGATTTGTTTTTGTTTGTTCGTTTTCAGCATTTTAATTTTGTAACTTTTTAGGGGGTCATATAACACTGTTACCCTCCCCAGGCTCATCACATTAATAAACGCCCTTTATAATACTTAAGCTAAAGGTCAATAGGGTCAAACCCACTAGAAAGCCCTAGTACATTTCACACAATGCTACCTAAATTGGATTAAGAACCTAAGTAACCATTGATTATTAGGAAGGCATTCCCCATGGTATTAAGAGAAGATCTCTAACACCTAACTTGGTCAAACTAGCTTAGTCGGACTGCTTGATTTTTAAATCTAGACAAGTTCATTATGACAAAAAATTCATTGAATTTAATGTTTGATACTAAGCAAATGTGCTGGATATTATGCTACCAATCACAATCAAAGCAAACAATCATAGATGCAAAAAAGATAAGGGGCAATGCTAATGGACAAGAAACACCTGTTTGTGTTGATGGTCGCGCTTGATTTGAAAAGTGGATGAGAGAAGGATTCCATGAAGGTCCAAATTCTAACCACAGCAACACGTTCCTGTACACACTAAGAAACACAAAGAATACCTCTAGGAGGCACATCAGTGGGAAAAAGGAACTTTGCTAATCACTCAACTCTAAAACAGAAACACTCCTATCATACTAATTCTACCTACCCTCCATCACTTGAGTGATGAGGATCAAAGGTGTTTTATGACATAGGTTTCTGTTTCAGTGTACCGAATGCGAACGTGTAGGTCTGAGTCAATGTTTTGACTTTTATTGTGCATACTCGTTTGCTAATTGCTCTTGCTCTTTATTATTTTTGTTTTTTGTGAGTATAAGGCTTTATATATACATTCCCTAAGATTGGAGATTAAGAGGTCATGGAAACAAGGTTGAGAGGGAAGCAAGTGAATGATGACTGTTAGCAACCACTCCCCCCTTCCTTGGATAGATCATACCGTTTGAAATGAGCTCGTTACCCTTTGAAACCAATCATTCCAGTTGGTAATAGGTGAGGATTTTTGCCACTAGTTTTCTCTTACCTTAGGTGCCTCGTCAAGTTGCAAGGGTGGTAAGGTACTCTCCCAGGATCGAACTTGAAGTGGTTCATTAGGTGATTCTTGAACACTGGGAGGTGTGGATTCCTTTGTAGCTTTATGGAGGTCCACTATTGTAGGTTGAGGCTGTGGAGAAGCTTTTACCTCTATGGATGCATTATATGAGGAGCTAGAAGCTTCATGGGACTCCCCCCTTCCTGAGCTAGGTGGAACAAATCGTTCTTTCTTCGGTACCCAAACTAGCTCTGGAGTGGGTGTGTAGCATTCTGTGATTTTTTTCTTTCCACGATTGTTGATTTGTTTTGGAGCTACGAGATTGAGCTAACATGGGTCAGGTGACAAGTAAGAACACAATCTACATTTTGGCACCCAGATTTGATCATTTCCTTTATAGTAGCCTTGGGCTTCCAATAGTCGTTTAGGAATCCAACGCCATGTTTTCTTACTTTTCTTGGAGCGAGTGGGACATTTCTTACAAGGCTTTTGTTTTTTAGCACTAGCTATGGTCACTAAAGAAGATTTAGGGACCCACTTGTATGTTTTCTTTGTTATATGAGGATGAGTCTTGTCAGAAGCTATATACATCGCTTCTAGCATATTTAAAGGTGCGGGCATTTCATCCCTCTCAGGTGTTACCCAGGTCGTCCCCCTGTTTCCCCAAGTGTCTATGGTTGTTGCTAGGTGGACCCAATCCACATTGTCTGACTCAGTCATCCCAGGTAGTACATCCATATAAGGAGAATCTTCCCCAACATTAGTGTCCGCTTTACACGTGTAACAATACTGCAATGGGGCCGAGTGAACTGTGGTGTCAGATCTATGATCAATTATAAACATGTTTCCTAGAGGGTGTGCTCGACCCGTCACAAGATCCACTCGAATGACAGAATCTTGGAACTGCAAGTAGACATGGTTTTTGGACCAGTCATGCACCATTTTTGCTTCCCTCATGAAAGGACGTCCTAAGATCATCTCCGATGCCATAGTGTGCTTGGAGAAATCCATAACAATGAAGGTAAATTTTATTTTATGTCCAAAGACCTTGATCTTGAGATCTTCTAGCATCCCAATAGGTTTAACAATAGACCCAATGTCCATCTTCACTACTATGGTTGTGGTCGCAAGGTGAGGTCTTTCCATAGTTTCCCAACAATTTTTAGTCACAATGCTAACCCCAGCGCCACCATCAAGGATTCCCTTGACAGTTAATCCCTTAGTAGTGATTGGTATAGTCGCATTGGATTCATCACCCTCAAAGTATTGTCCCAAATTGTTAACAGGTATTTCTATAACAAGATTCTCATCTAGGTTGGGTTGTGGATCTAAGTGTTCCTCCTCTATTGGCATCTCCCCAGCTCCATCCATCTGTGAAAATTGTGGTAGCCCAAACTTCAGTTCTCCATTGAGGAAGGCTCGAAGAGCTGAGAATAGCTCGGGGTCTTTATATAGTTCGGACATGATGGTGGTTCTAACTTCTGAAGACATGAAATCCATCAATTTGGCAATGTTTAACGGCACCTTTTGGCCTTGAGTCCCTTGACGTGGGGAAGATGGGATCTCCATTTCTTCGATAGGATCAGGTAGTCCCTCTGTAAACATTCTTTCCATCAAGAAGTGAGTACGCCTACTTTCCCATGACTTTAAGTCACTTTCTTCTTGGATGACACTAGGTATGTCCAAGGGTCTATGGACTTGGTGAGGTTGTTGTTGCGTAGGGAACACGGTGTTTGTAATCTGGATCTTCCTAAGTGCTGGTTCTAGATCCCTTTGGGTATCTTCTACCAAACTCCTTAATTGTTTTACTCGCTCAATCTCCTCTATAGGGTTTGGGTAAGTTCCTATCTTCTTTTTGGATCCTTGCCATTGTGGCTCATGAAGATCTTCCTTGTTGGTTTCTATGTTAGTGGTCGTTTTGGTCTCCATGGTTTCACCTGAATCAGAATCCTCTTCAGCGTCGTTCATATATACGGGGTCATCACCAGTCCCTATGTTGGTCTTTGAACTGGGGTCTGACTTCGCTGCTTTTTGCGATCTTTTTCTTCGTGGTTTCTTCTTTTTCTGAGATTGGGCGATTGATGCCATGTCTCTTTCCTCAAGAATATAGTTTTGTTTTTGGACCATCGATCGTGTGAGTACGTTTAGTGGTACCACATGTGTACTTTGTGATGGCTCCTCGGTAACTTCAATCAAGTTTAATGGTGTGATCTTCGGTGCATTTGGATTATTTGGACATTGGGAAATCAAATGATCTATGCCACATCGATTACACATGAGTATTGGCATTGTAGACGTGATCGCTTGATTGGTTTGCATAAGAGTGGCGTTCTTTTGTATCCTAATAGGACATTTGGCTACACGATGTGGACCTTCACACTCATAGCATTGAAGAGGTGGTCTCTTAGCAGTGTAATTGATATTTTGGCCTCTTGCCGCAAGAGCAACTACTTGATATACAGGTTTGACTTGTCCCCAATAGTCCTCCATGTAGTATTGTGGACTTTCTTCAAGCACATCCATCCCATAGGCGATATTAGGATCTATATCTTCCTCATAGCCTTCCAAACAAGAAATAGATGACTCACAACCCACTTGATTCAGAGAAGTGATTCTCGGATGTGGTGGTTGTGGTCCTAGCACTGGAGGTGGTAAGGGTGTTGTTTGAACAACATTTTGGGCCCTAGGGACCATGTGTTTTGCTGTTTGTTCAAGAGGTGGGTCCGGCATCAATGTAGGCACTCGAGGTGTGTCTGTCCATGCTAAGGTTGGTCTATTGGCCATCGCGCGCTTAAATACTATGCAATCCTTAGCTTGATGACCATACCTTCCACATGCATTGCAGTTCCCATTGAATTTTACTCTAAAAGTAGGGCATTCACTGGTACTATGCGGTCCATAGCATACTGAGCACCATTGCTGCTCCCTTCTTGGATACATATGATTGTTCTACGGAGCACGATTGTCTTTGAGACTCTCTTGAATAGCCTTGGTGAGATCTGCTAAAGTCATCTCAGATATCTTTGGCTCCTTAGCAATAGGCTTTAGGGTCATTGGTTGATGCCCTGATGCTTGCGAGCTAATAGATTTAGGCTCAACAGATACTCTTTCTCCTTTAATCAATATATTATCCTCCAATTGGATCGCATTGGTGGTGACTGCTTTCCAAGTGGTGATACCTCTAATGACTGGACCATTGTAGATATCCTCATGTCGTAACCCCCTAATGAATCTATCAAGCAATTGGTTATTGTTGAAACGCTCATTTGGATTACAACGAGAATTCAAATGCTTCAAGCGACTTATAAAGTCTCTCACCGACTCTCCTTCCTCTCGTTGGGCTTTCTGAAGTTGAGAGGCTACACCTCAAAGCACTCCCTCTCGTATGTATTCTTTTAAGAACAGTCTCCTAAGAGTAGGGTAAATCGTTTTTTCTTCCACCCTTAGGGTTCTATACCAATCCCCAGGCTTTCCACTTAAGGTTAGGCTTAACACTAGGTTGGTAATGGGACACTTTTATGTCCTATTAAGTGACCATTTTCCTTGAATTATGTCAAGAGTTTCAAAATGGATTTTGAGGTGCTATCTGTCTAGAAAGTTGTCTCATGAGCTGAAAAAAACTCGATATTTTTTTGGAATATCAATTCCATCTTTAACCTTGTCCTTGCACAACATTTCACAACCTAAACTGTGTGAAAAAATGGGTCCTATTTTTGGCTTTTTTCAACTTTTTGCAACTATACCACTCTAGAATTTGTTTGTGAGGTCTATAATGCTAGAGAACTATCTTTAGTAGTCCTCAACATGTCCTGATGCTTCTAGGGAGAAATAAATGTTAAAGTTGTAAGTTATGACCAAATTGCAAAAATTATCAAATCCTGTTTTTTAGCCAATTTTAGCTCTTCTATGATTTTTTTGGTGGCTTTCATAATATCCAAATGCAGTTTTGATTTTCTATGTCGCATATTGTAACATAAAGCTAATATTCCTTGAGTTTTGGGGCACCTAATACCCTATTTTGCATAGTAGACAACGATGGTTGATTTTTTCAATTATAGAAGAAAACGAAACATTCTAGTATATCAAGTATAGCTTTTCCAATATTGTTAGTTTCTTGTGACAACTACATGCATTTTGTAGGTAGTAACCATATCTAGTCATAAGGATCAAATTTGGCTAGATATTGAATAGTTTCTATGGGATTCTACAACTCATAATGCTGAACCTAGTTTTTTCATGTTTGCTGTATTTAGCACTTCATCTGTGTCCCCAAGATTCCCCTTGGTAAGAGATGTATTATTCTTTTGACATGCTCCATGACTCCTTATGAACCTAAAGGACAATAGGGAACTAAGAAAACATGCATATATTATTTGTATCGAGCGTGGCTATAGAAACTTTGATGATAGGTTTGCAGAATGGTAAAAATTCAACTTTTTTTGTACCTATTTCTTTTGGCAAAACATAAAATAGTGAGTGAGAAGCAATCATATGTTCTGATCACCAACCCATTGAAGTTAACTAGGGAATTTATCTCAAGTCCTACGAAAATCCCTAATCTTAGTTTTATGCAACAAAACGTAAGAAATGACTGTTTTGATGAAAATGTACTGGTCCATCAACTTTGGAGGCTTGGTGTGACCAAAAGATGAGACATTTTACAAGTTTCTTATTTTTTACATGTGTATTAGGCCTTGAACTATAACCTCATGAAAGGATTTTACAAAATGAGTGGATCTACTATGGTTTTGGAGGTTTTTTTCAAAACCCTGAAAGGACACTTTTATGTCCTGTTAGGTTACCAACCTAGTGTTAAAGCATTGCTCTTATGTAGGTCATTGTGTTCTCCTAGAGAATCGCATATTGTTTCAAACACTTCGATATGCTTTCTCACATCCCCGTCTCCACTAAATTTTTGTGTGAGCTTGGCTATTTGTACTGCCTTACTTCTAGGTTCTCTATCAGGCGCGTTACGCATATTCTCAGCAATAGATCGACCGATAGCTTGAGCAAATGTTGCCAAGTCACCTTAGTGAGCAGGAATCGTGGGTGAAGGTGCTCCAGAGACTACATGTGGAGTAGGTATTGGCATTGGGCTTGGCGCATAGGAAGCCCTTGGGTTCCACGTTAGGTACAATGTTGTGCCATGTGGTGGTCCATAGTTCATATGAGTGGCCCTAGGCATAGCAGACATCGGATGTGACATGCTAATGCTAGCCGGTATAGTCCCATGGAAATAAGAACTTGTGTATTGTGGTTGTGGAGCATAGGTAGTTGAAACAATGGGAGGGGTAGGGACTACATGAGTACGTGGACCCATAGGTGCATATGATTGGTACGCACTTGTAGGTACTATTGCAGGCATTGAGCTACCATGTAGCGGTGCTTTAATAACAAACAAGGTCCATGGTGTGTTTCTTGGCATGCCCATCATTGGGGTAGGCATGGTATCCGTGGTGTCATCCAGGGAAAGATGAGCTAGACTTGGAAAAGTAAAGCTATCACTTGTGGGCTCAAATTGCATTGAGACCCCTGGCGAAACAACATATGGGGGATCGATGGGACTCACTGGGGGAGTCTCCATTTGTGATAGAGTGGGTTGTTTCCCTTTGCCCGTGTCTAAAAATCGCATAGGACCTGTCGAAGGTATGTTTATTCCTTGATTTTGCCTCTCGGAGTGGATAATCCTATGGATGATATTGCAGATCATGTGTTGTCGTTCCTCTAGACTAGTGGCACTAGATGTGGATTGTACAACTTCTAACCAACCCACATGGTATATGTAGCCCATGTATAGGTCGGTCAAAGTCTCCGTGTGTAGGTCATATTCCTAATTTTCATTTAAGAAATACCCTGTCCAAACTTGGTGTACTAGAGGGTTGCCGTGAGGTGGATGCAATGTTGCTTCTCGTGTTTTGACTTTTAGTCACTGCTACCTTAGAGGCGACTTTGGAAGGTGGTAGCCCGGTAGGGCCCTCATTAAATGAGGTAGGTAGAATGTCCACGTGGACACTCTGAGGGAGTGTGGGGTCTATAGGAGATGTGAATGATGATTCTACTTCCCCACCCCCTTCGTTTACTTCACTAGCCGTAGGTTCAGAGCATGTAGTTCTACTAAAAGTTTCCATCAAACAGCTAAAAACACTAGTTCCAGGTTGTTGGGCCCAGCTAGGCACGGTTTCATTTGTTCCCCCGGGGCTTTGTGTAAGATGCTCTTCCATAATATCGTAGTTAGAGGAAGAGTCGCTAGTCGCTATATTTGGGTCTTGGGTTGCACTACCCTAGGTCCCCGCCGAGGGCGTAGACCCTAGCGTGGAAGGATAGTGAGTACCCCCATAAATCGAAGCACTAGCTAGTTGTTCGGACTCTAGCACACGACCAAAGCGTAGATACATGTGCTTTGGGTGCCCTACAAGTGTCGGCAAGTACCCTCAAAGGTTACTTGCTTTGTTTTGTGGGTGTTTTGCACCCCGTTTTCTACTTGATTTTTTCTTGTTTTTGATGTTTTTTGAATGTTTTTTAATGCTTGATTTTTTTGATTAAAGTGTGTGATAGCTCGAAATGAGCGTATCACTTAGAGGGTCGCTGTGTGCTTTACAACACAATTTTCGGGCATCTAACGTTCCGTTGATCCTCAAAAAATCGATTTTTAGCTACGTGTGAAGCTAAAATTCGTTTTTTTTAAAAGGCGACTGAGGCCTAGGCTTGAGCGTGAGCTTGGGCTTGGGTCTGGGAGATATTCCCGATTTCGGTCCTACCTTTAATTTTTTTAAAAATTTTTTTTACATTTTTTATTTTTTTTCTTTTTTTTAAGAATAAGGTCGCCGCGGCCTGCGTGAGAGCACACACACACTCTATCTACCTACTTCTAACTAATACACTTACTCTTACACACTAACACACTCTATTAACTCTCACTAATCTACTTCCTACTTGCTGTACACAGAAAACTAACTACCTTAATACACAGAGAATAAACACAGAACCTTTGAAATCTCCATTAACAAAGAAAACTAAATACCTTAATACACAGAGAATAAACACAGAACCTTTGAAAACTCTATTAACAAAAAAAACACACAGTATAACACCAAATCCCTCTTCTCAACACACACACACTCTTTCCCTACCTTTCCTATAATTGAAATTGCACCACGGAGAAGCATAGAGTGCTACTCGAGCTTAATGCACAACATTCCCCGGCAACGGTGCCAAAAATGTGCGCGTATGTCGCACGTGTCAATGCAAGGAACTTGCCGATACACCGTGTGAGAGCCACAAATGGCTCCAAGCACACAACAAGTCTAAACTAGTAAGCTCAAAGAAGGCGATGGTGTGTCACTCACCGCTCTACGCTTGCTTCGTGGAGGATTCCTCGCCGCGAAGAAGAAGGAGACGCCGCTACGCCGTGCTCAACCGCTTCACCGCCGCCATGCCATCGTCGCAATGCTCGATCGCCCACACACTCCCTCTCTCTCCCTCTCTCACTCTCTCCCTCTCTCTCCCTCTCTCACTCTCTCTCTCTCTCTAACACACAAAGAGATGAAGAAGAAGAAGAAGGAGATGGAGCAAGATCACTCTTCAATTGCACAAATGAGAGAATGAGTGAATTTTAGGTTTAGTTGACTTTTATATGAGCTCACTCCATTCACACTTGGGCGCCCATGCTTAGCCAACTAATCTCTTGAATGTTCCAGTTAGAGTGCGCCTCTCATCGACGATCACTCTTACCCTTTTCCTATTGGACCGCCAAGCCCGGTACCTGACTCTACCAAATAAATAATACAATGTCCGCTGTAGGTGATAGGGTGTCCGTGATCCGTGAGGGTTAACAAACTTGGTCTTCAAGAGTTGAAGAAACTCCCAGCACTGCATTTATTTGTGCAAAATATCTTTTCTTTTGCTACTATTTCCCTGCTTGTCTTAAGCTTGTACATATGCAAATACTTTCACATTAATACTATTACCTGGCTTTGCTGTCAAACACTCTCCCATCAGGACTTCCCATCTATGGAAAACTGCATCTGCAAGCTGTGGACAAAGAACAGACTCCCACATATGTGTGACACCTTTGAACGTGTGATGTGAAGCCAAGCAACCCTTGCTAATGTTCTCAACCAGGGCACAAATACTGCATATATAGTCACAACCTGCTCTATGCAGCCCAAAAGCACGAGAGTGCAAGTGGTTCAGTGTGTCCTTCAAAAAGGGCATTTGCACATGGATGATTCACAATAGCACGTGTATTTATCCTTCAGCCGCCTACAAAAGAATGGCTTCAACATCTCAAACATTCTCATGCCAATCTTGCAATCTGGATGCTTTTCCTTTTCCTTGAATCTACGAAAGAACTCAACCTGCAACATCCAAATGATGATCAGTATTCAGATTGCTAGCTAGGACATCCAACATTTTCATGAAAACAAATTATAGTGTTAGATAGCACAATCAACATCCTAATGTACATGCAACATCGTATGTTAACTAGCATAAAGAGTGTTAGTTAGCATATATCTTGTGTTTACCAGGTAACTCTGTATGCTAGGTAGAGCACAAGGCATGCTAACTAGCACATACCATAATGCTAACTACATACTCCATACGCTAACTAGCATACTCATTAGGACACCCATCATGCTGTTGAGCATAGTAGGTGTAAACTAGCAAATTATGTTAATTAGCATACATCTTGTGCTGGCTAGCTAACTCTGTATGCTAGGTAGAACACAAGGCATGCTAACTAGCATACCCAGTCCAGCTGCTAGTTCTAACTAGCATAACCCTTATCTTAAATAGCATAGCCATCATGCTAGTGAGCATACTAGTTGTTAACTAGCATAAGTGGTGTTAACTTGCACACTTTTTTTGTTGACCAATTGACTGTGTATGCTATTTAGAACTCAAGGCCTGGTAACTAGCATACTCCATATGTTACCTAGCAAACTCCATGTGCTAGCTAGCATTATCACTTTCTGCTAGACAACGTACTTATCATGCAATTGAGCATACTAGGTATGTAACTAGCATACCAAGTATGCTAATTAGCACAAATATTGTGTTAACCAACTAGCTCTGTATGCTATTTAGGACCCAAGGCATGCTAACTAGCATACTCCATATGCTAACTAGTATAGTCCATATGCTAACTAGCACAGTCCATATGCTAACTAGCACAACCTATATGCTAACTAGCATACTCCATATGCTAACTATCATACTCACTATGCTAACTAGTATACGCATTAGGACACCCATCATGCTATTGAGCATACTAGGTGCTAACTAGCATAAATGATGTTAATTAGCATACATCTTGTGTTGACTAGCTAACTTTGTATGCTAGGTAGAACACAAGGCATGCTAACTAGCATACTCCATATGCTAACCAACATACTCCATATGCTAACCAGCATACTCCATTAGGTAACAGAGAGACCAACTTATGTCATGTTGGTCTCTTTGTTGAGTTATTTCATACCTACAATGTACATGTTGCTAAAACTATGCTGCTCTGCAAACCATTTGATTCCCTCTTGTGTGATAAGCTTCTTGATCGAGAGTGGTATGTGAAAGAAACAGATGGAATATGTTGCAAGATTGATCTTAACACTTTCATTGTCAAGTATATGCTTGCGACACAGACACTCATAATCTTCTTTTGGTATAAGCGTTCTCACCTTGTTGAAGGTTGCTATGTGCCTATGGATCAAGAGGTAGCAAGTTTGGCAAACAATGCTGTCATAGACGTGGAAGTGGTGGACAAACACCTAAATCTTATGATAGTAATTACAATAAGGTAGCAATGCAATCTTTTGCAACTTCAACATGACATAGTGAAGGAGAGTGCCGTCATTGACTCCGTAAACTTTTATTTCTTGCTGGGCGGATGAAGAGTAATGCAACGAAGGGCGAAGCATTTTCTGTGTGGAGATTTTTCTAGCCGTATTCAAATCGTGCCCACGTAATCTAGCCTGAATGGCTTCAACCAGATGTAACTTTTTTAACTAGTTTAATCTTAATATCAAGTGTTTTCTCATAGCTCTCTCTCTCTCTCTCTCTCTCTCTCTCTCTCTCAAAACAGGTACAACGAATCATTATGAAGTGTATTTCCAAGTACAAATTGTGGGTTGTGCAAGCAGCTTAAATAGCAAATATGGGAGCCTACTATTAAATGTGTATTAAGAGCTCTCTCTCTCTCTCTCTCTCTCTCTCTCTCTATGTATTCAAAACACATAGAAAGGTAGACATTATCAACTTAATGTATAAACAATGAATTACTAAGTACATTTGTAAGTACAAATTCCGATGTGCTCAATGGGCTTAAGTACAATCCTTACAGGTATGGGACCAAAATGTCTTCTAGGTAAAAATCGCGAAGATGCCCTTCAAATGAAGGTGAGGAAATAGTAGTGTTGGGTAGATTAAGTAAACCCTTATGTGGTGTGTCATCAATCAACAAAGCATTGAGAGCATCATAAGCACACTGGTCTCTTCAAAGGGCTTGTAGAAAAGTTGTACATGAGGTTTAGTTGGGTGTTTGACTATACACAAAATAATAATCTGATGAATTTCAACGAAATTGCAAACTATTGTAACAAGGGAATTCAAATTTTGGGGATGCACTGAAGACTAGATAGCAACCCTAAACTGTGGAATCAAAAAATTCAAAAATTCCTTGGTGCCTAGTCAAATTACTACTATGAGATTTCCCAGGTGGAGACTACATAAATTGGAGATCTCTGTAGGTCCACTGTATGGCTCTCGTAGGAGCAACAATTCATTGAGATCCAAAATAATTAGTCTCTGCAATCATTGTGTGTATACATATAAGTAGTTAGAGAAAAAAAAAGTATATTATTTAAGTACATTGGATATTACCACAACAACCATATCTACTTGAAACAAGAGTCCATACTGGTCATGTCTAATGTTGACATTCTGTTGTTGAGTGTCGATGTTACCTTCTGTATTGTCAAAGGTATCTACCTCTTGTGGTTGTGCAGTACAGGAATCTTGTGTTTCCATGGCCGAATGGTTAACTTGTTCTGTTGTCTGTTCCTGGCTTTGATTTGCAACCTTGTCCACCTCCTCTACATGGCCTAGACATTTTTTATCTTCTCTCGGCTCTAAAGAGCTCTTCACATCAGCAATTACTGGAGCTTGGACTCCCTCATGTTGATCATGTGCCTCATCCTGTGCCACAATAATAGGCACTCCGTTATCCTCCTCTACTTGGCCTAGACCCTCTGTTGCTTTCCACGGCTCTGAAGAGCATTTTACATCAACATTTTCAAGAGCTTGGTCTACTTCACATTGATCAACTCCAACTTCTGTTTGAGCTGCTCCAACTGCAAAGCAAACCAGTGTTTGTTCCTCTAATATTGGGTCAGTTTTAGGGATTTGGTTTCTAGTGGTGGAAACTGGCATGACTTCCTCATCACCGATCATTGTTAATATTATTATATGGTTTTCAACAAAACTATCTTCTACATTTAAAACTTTAAGAGTTAAAATAGATAGTAGATGTTGAATAATTGATGCGCGGTACCTTTATAAATATTCCAAGGCATAATTTTCTACAGCATTTTGCAAAATTAGGTTAACTTGTGGTCAATACTTCAATTAATAATAGCATCAAGTTGATCCAAACCATAGCACAAAAATACCTTAGACATAAATGGATTCAAAGCAAAAAAACTCCGTAGTATGTACTCTACATGGAGAAGACATCTCCAACCACAAGAATTTAGATCTGTTTGATTAGGCACTTAGACAACTTTAAAGGTTGCCTTGTAGAGTTCTTGATTTTCACAAAGCCTTCCATGGACGTGAAGTAATATTTTTACACATCTATGAACAATGAAAGTTATTTGTTATTAACAATATTGAGGTCATCATCCATAGCCCAAATAAACACTCAAGGTTATATCAACACTCATAGTCTTGTCTCTGAATGTGTTCCTCGTATGAAGTTGATAGTCCATACCAGTTGTTTGTCTACTTCAATGCATACAAGGCTCCAATGATTATTTGATTCGTATGGAAACACCAGAGTTGTGATATGAAGCATTAGACAATGGACAAACCATCTCTCCAATGTGCCATGAGGGGCGTTCTTTTATTCGGAGTGGCACATACAACTTTGGATCTAAAACATGTATTTCAGTATGGGTTTGTTGAGGGAGTTGGCTCTTTATTAAGCTACAATCAATAACAAGGATTTAATTAGTAACCAAATACAAAAGTAAAGGATCTTAAAGGTAGAGAAGGGTACTTACTTTAGGCATAAATAAACAATAGAGTCTGTAATTTGTGCATTGGGATCTATCAAAATCTCAATATCAACAAAATCCAAACCTAATTGCCGAGTACCATCAGCAAGGGGAATGGTTGCTAGCAGTCCTTCTTTCATAGAATGTAAAATATCATTGTTTCTTGCATTTAAGTATGTGGTAACTAGCCCATAATTTCTCCTCTGTGCCTCTTCATCAGCAGCAACAGTCTCTATCTTATTTAATTTCTCTGCTTCCAGGTAATGTCTTTCTTCTTGCTCAACTTTGGCTCTGGTGTTCACACTATGAGTAACCTCATGAATCTTAACCCCATGCTCCCGTCGGCCTGGTGGTATTAGCAATATATCCTTTATTTTAGGGTCAATAAACTCATTAGGGATGAGGAGCTTATCGTATCTCCAACGTACTCTCTTGAGCGTCTCATTGTCTCCTTGCTCATTATTGTGACTCGGTGAGCATGAGCAACAACAATGGTGATATCATTAAAGTACTGTAGTAAAAATTCTTCTACTGCTTCTTGAAGACAGAGCATGGAAAAATCCTTCCATCTCAACTACCAACACATGCTTCCTCGCAAATTTGCCTTACTGCTCTTTGGAAAGGAAGTTTAGGGACACAAAGCTCAATAAATTTCTAACATTTTCTGATCTCTCTGAATAAACCCATGTTTTTCTAAATATTCTTCATTCTTTGTCCCTTCAATATCTTCATTGGTTTACCTGGTCTTTTCTTCTTACTAGCAGACCTTCCACATGCTTTCTTTGCAAGACCTAGTCCTTTCCCTGCCTTCCTTGATGTTTCCTTTGTTCTTGCCATTCCACTGTAAGAGAAAAATGCAAGGGATCTGTGTGTGTGTGTGTGTGTGTGTGGATTATGGCACGTGGGCCCAAACCTAAGAAATGATCATAGCCTATTGCTTGCCATGTTCCAATACTGGTGTTCTCTCTCTCTCTCTCTCTCTCTCTCTCTCTCTCTCTCTCTCTCTCTCTCTCTCTCTCTCTCTCTCTCTCTCTCTCTCTCTCTCTCTCTCTCTCTCTCTCTCTCTCTTTGTGTGGATCACGACGCGCGGGCTCAAACTTGAGAAGGAAACATGGCCTATCGCGTGCCGTGTTCAAATTCTTGTATTCTCTCTCTCTCTCTCTCTCTCTCTCTCTCTCTCTCTCTCTCTCTCTCTCTCTCTCTCTCTCATGCGAGCTCAAATTTGAGAAGTGAACATAGCCTATCGCGCGCCGTATTCCAATTCTTGTATTCTATGTGTGTGTGTGTGTGTGTGTGTGTGTGTGTCTTCCTCTTTCCAAAACAACAAACACTCAAAAACACTACCTCTCTCTCTCTCTCTCTCTCTCTCTCTCTCTCTCTCTCTCTCTCTCTTCTACATCAACAAACACTCTAGGAAGTATCAAATACAAAGTAGACTACCAAATAAAAGCTTTTACAATATATCGTTGTACAAGATTTTGATATTGTGGATCACGGCACGCGTCAGGGCTTTTCAAAGGATTATTTTGACTATAGCGCGCACCGTGATCCTCAGAGAAATTCTATATTTCAAATGTCTTATCTCTTGTAACTATTTTTCTCTATTTATATGTCTATCTTCCATACCATTCTAATCTAAACTAGCTTAGCTTACATGATCATTATGTCTAAATTCTGCCAGAGTTTTAAACAATAAGTTAGTCACGTCATAATACCTCTCTTGGTGGATAAAAGCGGTTTGAAATGAGTATACGATGTGGATTATTCCCCTAAGTGCTACTTTCAATGGGTTGGAAACGCTTGAAGGAGTTTGGGTGACCTTACTAGCTCTTCACTCTGTGTCTACGGCAATATCAGCTATGCGCCTTGGTTGCAGAGGTCGTTTCGGATGATGCAATTCTCTTTGGTTAGGTATCTCTCTCTCTCTCTCTATCTCTCTCTCTCTCTAATCATGAATCCAAATGTGCATTTGTTACTATAAATAGTACTCGTATTTTTTGGTTGTAGAAAAATATTTACTGTGGTCGTACAAGCCATTTATTGCATGTCTTGCTAACACGTGTAGAATATTACTTCATGTGCTTCGTGAATAATGATAACGGTAATATCTATTATTGTATGAAAAGGAGGGAGAGAGAGAGAGATAGAGAGAGAGAGAGAGAAACTTAGTAAAGGGGAGAGCTATTACCTCAACCCGTTCCTGGACCAGCGAGGAGAGAAATCATTTGCTGAAGCAAATACAGACATCAAGAGAGAAATAGAGGCTAGTGTGTGTGTGTGTGTGTGTGTGTGTGAGAGAGAGAGAGAGAGAGAGAGAGAGAGAGAGAGAGAGAGAGAGAGAGAGAGTTAAAAAGGCCACTGCCTCCTTCAAGGTGCAGGAATCAGAAGCGTGAAGACCAGGAGCAATTTTCCCAACCTTGAATCTCTATTCCAAGAGCAATGTCTAGTCCTGGGAAAGATAAAGGCAATCTCTTCACGTGTATTTGGTCAATAGTCTAGTTGTGTCTAGGAATTGTGCTACAAAATGTGAAAGGAAATTTAACATTGAACCAAACAAAATTGGATCACAGCACGCCAGTAGTTTTGGGGAGTTTCGGTTATGTACTCCGCACACTATCATCCACTTTTTAAAGTGTACAAGGTTCTTTTTTCTAGAGTATAAAATTCTTTGATGTTTTGGTAGCTATTACTGTATAAAAAGCAGGTATTGTATTATAAATATGTATATGATTATTAATTACTGCTTTCTTTTGGTGATTTCGTGCTTTTGCCATTTCTAGATCAGGCATGAAAATTGCAGGAGGCCTTATCTTGCCCGAATGATTGGCTTTTTCTCTTCACAAGTATAGAGTAATTTTGCATTTGATCAATCATTATGCAGGGCAAAAGTTTAGTGACCCTTCACACCAACCATCAAAAGATGCACATATGCTAATCACGACGCGCCAGTAGTCTTGTGGAGTTTTGTTTATGTACTCCGTGTACCGTGATCCACTTTTTAAAGTGTACAAGGTTTTTTTTCTAGAGTATAAATTTTCTTTGATGTTTTGGTAGCTATTATTGTGTAAAAAGAAGGTATTGTATTATAAATATGTATATGATTAGTAATTATTGCTTGCTTTTGGTGCTTTCCTTCGATTTCCATTTCTAGATCGGGCATGAAAATTGCAGGAGGCCTTACCTTGGCCCAATGATTGGCTTTTGCTCTTCTATAGAGAAATTTTGCATTTGATGAATCATTATGCACGGCAAAATTTTAGTGACCCTTCACACAAACCATCAAAAAATGCACATATGCTAATCATCTTGTGGTATTGTCTATATGATCAGTAGCAAATAATTGTGAGATACCTAGCTATTGTTTGTTGAAAACTTATATGATCATTTGGTGCTCTTATTTTTATTTATGTTTGAAGAAACTTATCTTTCTCAGTATGAAATAAATGGCAGGATTAAGATCCCATAGGAGGAAGAGGTAGAAAATAGACCCCGAGCGCATTGTTGGCCAAGGAAACATTTCGAGAAGACTTTCGGAGCTGTTAAAAACTTCTATGAAGAGGAATATAGACTTCATAAAACCCATTGATATATCTGGTGCAGAGCCTGCCCATGAGTTTGGAGGAGCCTGGTACTGATCCATCTATCGAAATGGAGACCCCTTCTACTCCAAAATTTACTTTACTAAACTCATTTAAGGGAGAGGTGGATTTTTTAGCACCTACTTTGCAGAGTGCCCAATGTGTTGCAACAATCCCAAAAAAAAAGAGGTAGTTATTTATGAAGACCCTACAGTGATTCATGAAAGGCTTTTAGATTTTGCAGTTTCTTCTAGGGCTGGTGATAAGTTTGACTTGGTCTCCTACGTTTTTAATGCTCCATTTAATCTTGATGTGTTTATAGCTGAACAGAGTGAACACTTGAAGCTGGAACGAGAGAAGTTTGAGCTTCATACTCAAAAGGGCAGGGCTAATGTTGGTGAAACGGTGGTAGTCCATTTCAAACAATGTGATCCTAAAAGACAGTCTTATAAGAAGTACAATCAGCTGTCTCTTATGTATAGACCCCATTGGGGCAGCTTACATGAACGGGAGTGCAAGCTGGTTAAAGAATCCTTTGGATTTCTAATATTTTTAAATGGATCAAACAATGTGATCCTAAAAGACAGTCTTATAAGAAGTACAATCAGCTGTCTCTTATGTATAGACCCCATTGGGGCAGCTTACATGAACGGGAGTGCAAGCTGGTTAAAGAATCCTTTGGATTTCTAATATTTTTAAATGGATTATTTACAAGTCTTATGAAAGATCCTAAGGAGGTCATGGAGGAACACGATATACCAGCAGATGAAAAAGAGGATAAGGATGAGAAAACATTGAAGTGGCCGAGATAGAGGAGTCCATTGATTTTGAAGAAGAAGCAAAAGAGGTGGAACAAAGCAAACTTCTCTCAGTGAAAACCTCAGATATCAAGCTACCTCTAGATGTGTTAGGTTTTAATGAGCAGCAAGCCACCTTAATGCTACCAGGAGTGCCAAAGTTTAAATTTGGAGATAGGTCATACATTTTCCTTCATGATATACAAAGTATTTTTTGTTTGCGGGAGGACTTTGCACTGGCCACTATCTCCAAGTATCAGGAGGAGAGGAATGGATTTGTTTCAGATGATAGTAGTGATGATGAGGCAATGGAGATCTACAGTAACCCATTGGACTGCCTTAAACTATGCTTTGAAAAGGAAAAAAATTATAAAGAAAGCTTTCTTGATGAAGCCACATTTCAAACTATTCAAAATGATCTCAAGCCATCAACTAGTAATCAGGATGTGGAGGATTGGTTTAAGCGACCAGCACAGGAGTCAACTCAATCATTCAACCTATGGAACAATGAGCTTTTTTTGCAAGATGAGAGTTTCATGGTATAACATCCTGCCCCCCTCCCCCCCATCTCTGTCTCTCTCTCTCTCTCTCTCTCTCTCTCTCTCTCACACACACACACACACACACACACACACACACACACACACACACACACACACACACACACACACACACACACACAAGCACTTATTTTGTTTGCAGTCATGGATTGCTGAAAAGGACGACTTTCTTCACACACACACGCACTTATTTTGTTTGCAGTCATGGATTGCTGAAAAGGACGACTTTCTTCATCGTAAAAGAAGAAAGTTTTGTGGCAGGGATGCAGCTCTAGGACAATATCTTCCTAGTCTATGTGAGGCACCCATCCTAATCTTCCACAACGGAATGTCACAAGACGGGAATACTGCAACCTATGCTTTCAAGACATTATCTCGCTTCTTAGGTGGTCCAATGCTGCCACAAAATGCAGACAAAGTTATCCTCGTCGACAAGGTTTTAGGGACAGAATGTTTTGGTTACTCGCCAGGATATATTGGGGGCCATGCAGTATATTACTGCACATACAAAGCAATGGCATTATCTTTAGGGAAAGAAAACCCTATTGAACTCTTAGAGTATGGCAAACAATTAATTATCAGATACAAGGGCGAGGTTCCAAATGATATTTGCAAATCATTAAAATTTTGAAATAGTTGTGGTACATATTGCATTTAATTCTAGAGGCATTTGTGGTACATCCGATCATCTAAACTCTAATTCTCTTGTTTATCAATGATTGGCATATTGCATTTTCTCCCTCCACCTCATTTGACTTTCAAGAGCACTTGAGTTGTTGAATTCTTCTTGCTCGTTTTATTTTTTGAAGTTGCAAATGTTTGATTGCGTGTATGGGTGCTGAAGAGGCCAATGCTTGCTTTTGTTGCATGCGGTGAATGATTCTGCGATAAAACCACTGAAATAACTCCTTAAGACTGTTTGCCTTATTTCGAGAGCCTCCATGCTGTGTGTCTAAAGTAGGAATTTCTAGCGATGTAATGAGACTTCTCCAAGCCCTGGGTGTTCCATATACCTGGATTCCCATACTTTTGGATGAAGTAATGCAAATGATTAAAAATAATGTGTTGCAAAACAAGAAATTTATTTAGAAATTTGAACACGAACTTAGTACTTTGACTATTTGAGGTGCTTTGAATTTACCATGTAATGAGTGATTTGAGTGTCAGTTCATGATGTCTTGAAGGATTTTTTCAGTAGCTGAAGGTTCTGTTTAAACTTGTTGAGATTATCTTGCAGCCAATCATCATTCTCACACATTTGAAATAACGTGTCAATGGAATGCCACACATCACCCTTTGCATTGCAAGTTGTTGCCTCTTGGTCTTTCACTGCTAAATGAAGTTTCTTCCAGTGCATATACTCAAGTTTGCTAATGTAGGTAGAGTGATATACTCTCCCTCCCTTTGTTAGCCTCACATCTTTCATACCTTGAGGGTTCGATAGAAAACGGCGTGCCTTGACCCCACCTATGGATGGTTTGTAGGGTACATCTTTCTCATTGATTGAACTTTTTTCGTCCCTTTGGATTTTCACATTGCCCCCATGTAGACCAATATCTGACAGAACTATTTCCAAAGCCTCTAGAGAGACATGTCGTTCAACTGACTTTTTTATTTTCCAAGAAAATCCAATGTACAGATATACCAACTTCTCTACAAAGACCATGCATTGTACAAATATGGACATTAGCAAGTGGTATATCCAGAACTGCTTGGAAATTAGAGTCTGTATTGTGACGAGTAGGAGCCTTTCTCCACCACTTTGGGTCCATGACCTTTGCAGGCTCCATGCAATACAAGCATGGATGCTTTGCCATGGCACCCATTCCACAATTATACATATACTTCAATGTTTTGAGGTCACCTGCAAGATGCCATTGAACTTGAAAATCTCCTCTCCCATATACAACCAATACCTCTCCTTGATTCATTTGCCTATCAATGATATCTGGAATAGGGGTTTGATGGGACACCCAAAATAGAATGTCATGGTCTTCTTTCTTTACCTGCAAGATTAATCCTTATGAGATACAAAAAATAAATCTAAAATTTAGGTACAATAGAGGGCTTGCTAGAGCTGCAAAATTGAAAATAACTGGATCACCTGAAATGCACCAAGCCACCATATGTTTGTTTCTAACTGAACGCTGAAGTATGAAGGATCGTTAATGAGACATTTGGAAAGAACCCTAATCATTAATGTGATTGTAACTTGCTCTAGCTTCTTCTCTTTAAGAATATCACACTCATCTAGCTTAAAAAAAAAAAGTGGAATGCCACCTGTATCTTTGAATGTGATATTGTAGAACTCTACCAGTCTAGTTTGCAAAAAAGTCATGTCCATGAAGGTATTGTTGTACTCATCATAAGCGACAGTAGTTCCTTGTGAGCTATAAATATCTTGAATATGAAATGGACATCCCATGAAGTTGGGTTGTTCATTATTGAGCTAGAGTCTTTCCCTCCAAACACTTGCAGATGTTGGTAAAAGCTTAGAATTTATTCCCTTTTTCACAAACATGGAAGAGATAGACTATTGAATAGCTGAGTAACCTCTTTTACTAACACTAAGGGAGTCCAATGTACCCTATATTTTCTTGACAGGCACTACATTCTTTGAAATCAATATGTCAACAACATCCCATTGCAAAACCTTAAACTTTTTGTCATGCATTATATCCTTTGCAAGACCAGTAGTAGTTATCAATGGTTTAACTCATTTCCTACATTGGCCTTTGGGTCTATGTTTTCTTTGTCTAGATAGATAGAATCTTTACAAAGAAAGCATAACTAACATAAGCAAAAACTTAGATTAGTTTAAATAAACTAGAAAATTTACAATACTCACCTCAATGCTTGGATTCTTTTCTTAAGGCCACGAGAGCCTACCTTCAATGTTTCAAGATTCCGTAGTTTCTTCTTTCGCACACGAGTGCCTAACGTCATCTCTTGTTTTGTAATGTCCTTACCTTTGTTCGCAAGACATGTGATTCTTGTGCGTTGCATTACAATCTTTTGGTCCTCCTAATGCAAGTTAGAAAGTCTCTAGATCTCATCTACTTGGTGCTTCACCATATCTTTATAAGTTTATGATTGGTTGTTTAGAGCTTTTCAGTAGCCAAGCAATCCATTCTCTCCATTACCTACAAAGGCCAATAAGTTAGTCGGATTTACAAATGTAGAGAAAGCATTGGTCATGGAATTCAATGGTTAGAGTGAGCCTTTTGTCCAAATATCTAAGTGTTTTGCTCCCTCTGCTCTGAGTCTTTCTGTCATGATCAGTGTCACTTTGATGTTAGTTTTGCCTCGCTTACACAATGGTGTATATTGGGGATCCAGATCAATGTGTAGATGATAGAGGGGTCTTTTAAGGACGACATTTGTGGAGGTGGAAGAAGAAGCCATGTATGCAACAGTGCAAGAAAGGGAGGATTTCTTTGAGGTCAGTGCACAAACAGTGAGAGAGTAAGGAGAGAGCATGTTTGGAAGGATATATCTTTTTTCCTTTAGTCATACATTCCACGCACAGGAAACTCCCTCCAATTCTACGACATTCTTAAATGCAACTAAAAATGATTTATTCTTCTATCATCATGGCCGTTATGACGTTGTGGCAAGAATCTACTTGTAAGTACACTTTTTGAATGGTTATTCCAAGTTTACAATTGCTTTTACCACACCTATTTTCTAGAGAGAGAAAGTGAAAATTCTATTTTTCTTAGAAGGCCCTCCAAATGACCTCCAAAATTTCCTAATGCCATATGCTAACTAGCATACCCAGTCCAACTGCTAGTTCTAACTAGCATAACCCTTGTCTTAAATAGCATAACTATCATGTTAATGACCATACTAGGTGTTAACTAGCATAAGTGGTGTTCACTTGCATACATTTTGTGTTGAACAACTAACTCTATATGCTATTTAGAACTCAAGGCCTGCTAACTAGCATACTCCATATGCTACCTAGCAGAATCACTTTCTATTAGACAACGTACTTATCATGCAATTGAGCATACTAGGTATGTTAACTAGCATACCAAGTATGTTAATTACCATACATGTTGGGTTAACCAACTAGGTCTGTATGATATTTAGAACCCAAGCTAACTAGCATACTCCATATGCTAACTAGCACAGTCAATATGCTAACTAGCACAATCCATATGCTAACGTCTATAGATCAGTATGCTATTGATCACCATATACAAGTTACTATGCACTATAGATGCAATGAATAAAATGCATAAGTCATGGTAGAAGTATTTGATTGATCACCTGAGGCTCGTCTAGGAGGTGTGCAGGGTGTTCTATGTACCTTTTCCTCCCCATTCTCTTTTGACAAACATTCTTCTTGTTCGGTGAAACGCGAGTCTCCACTTTCCAAAATGTGTAGACCAATTCCTTAATTTCATCTGTAATAGGGCTATGAAGGTGTTGCTTGTGACATGCAATCAATGAAAACAATTGACCATCAACATCAGGCTTCACCTGTTGTGATCGCGCCTTGTGCAAGGTGCAACAATTGACATTTAGGACCCTGAAATTTTTGTAATAGGTACTCTTTTCTTTGAATTCAACATCATCCGCAATGCTGCATTCTTCAAAAACAACTCCTCATTGTAACCTAGCTGCTTGATGATAGCTAGTGTGCTGCAGACATTGGAGACAATTGCGATCTGTACAGCAGCCTCCTCCTCAAAAGACTCATCATGGATCACTCGAACATGCGGATGTTGAGAAACAAGGTTCCAGATTTCCCACTTTGCTTCTGTACTAAAACCTTCAGTCCTACTCTTGAAATCTCACACAATCTAGGAGGAGATTTTATTTTTCTCCTCATCGTTGAGGACATGATGTTGTCACTTGAATTTCATTTGTTTATGCTCTCGTTGTTTCCTCTTTCTTACTCTCTCATTTTCCTTGATTATAGAAAGAGCTGGATCTTGGGAGTTGTAATTCATTTCCTGTAGTGGCTCTCTTCTGCTTTTTCTTGAGAACTGTAGACGTGCATAATATGTTACTTACTTAAAATCACTCAAATGTATAGTTGTCAACACATTGATGCTGTAATACACATATACTATGAACAAATGCCCTCACAAAATATAGATGTGACCAAAAAATCCAATGACTTCATTTCGAGTGGGTGGGCTACACATAAAATTTGCTTACCATCACATTACAGTACGGCTCCATTTCCAACATTGGAGCTAGTGGCAATAATGTTGGCTCTTGTTTCTCCATTTCTTTAGGTCTGTTTCTGAACAAGAGAAAGAGCTCAACTTTGACAACTCATCTCTGAGGCAGGATGGCCGAAGCAAGGAAGAGAGAGAGAGAGAGAGAGAGACCCAGCAAACCGCCTACTAGTCTGACACACACACACACACACACACACACACAGACTCAGCAAACTGCCTGCTAGTCTGACACACACACACACACACACACAAAGAGAGAGAGAGAGAGAGAGAGAGAGAGAGAGAGAGAGAGAGAGAGAGAGAGAGAGAGAGAGAGAGTAATTGAAAACATAAGCAAATGAGGAGGGAAAATAATTTTTCTATGGAACCTTTGAAATTCAAAAGACTTGCCCATCCGTTTTCAATATATGCTAACAAGCACAAGTAACTAGCAGTGTCCAGGACAACACATTCAGTGACACGTTAACATGCTTCTACCCATCACCCTATATTGTCTTTAATGTCACTTGGTTTTTTCCAACTTAAGGTACGTTCCTCTCCTTTTAGCAAATTGTCATCCATGAGATTTGTTCTAAGGATTGTAGTTCCCTGTTGATTGGCCATACTAGGAAAACCGAGCACTGAACTAGCATTGAAATCTTGAAATTGGTAAGTACTTATCTCCTTGACCAAGTACTTACCAATTTCAAGATTTCAATGCTAGTTCAGTGCTAGGTTTGGGATTTAGCATTTATGTCAATTTAGGTATTGGGACTTCTTTGAGGATACCTTTAGTAAGTATTCTTACACAAACTTGGAAAACCTACTAATTGCTTGGCTCAAATTTTACCACATGCATTGCAAGCATTCATGAAAAATGATTTGTGATGAATTTTCCAGTCTCCAAGTTATAAAGGAGATAAAGGACTAATTTAGAACCTCAATTTTTGAAGAATCAATTTTCAAGTAGCTAACTATGTCCAAATAATCTCAAATTTGGTAAGATTTCTTCGAATGGATATTCTATCACTCGGTATAATTTTTTTTCAAAAATTCTATCTTTGAGGATTATGAGAAAATGAGCCATGGTGCTTCTTATTCTTATTCCCTCCCTAATAGCTCTAGGGGTTGTTGTGCTCTCTCCTCAGCCAACCTCGCCATTAGTCTCCCAAGGAGGACGGTCTTGCAAGTAGAAACATAGGCTCTATCACTATCTCAAACTCCATCAATATAGATAATCAATGGCAACAACAGACAATATATAAAGGTTCTTTGGTTCTTATGCAACCAAGAAGGAGGAAAAGATCCTCAACAACAAATCTATTTTGTTCAGCATGGAAAGTACAAGTGCTAGATTTCAAAGTGGAAGTGGGAAAGAAAATTGTTAAGGAGGTTTTGGTACAACATGTCTCTAGTCACTCCGATCTGATTGCTAATGGCGGTTATGCTTCATTGGCTTATCATCCTTGATGTAACTATAAGTGTGATCATAGCCTTCCATCTCTATTCTTTCTTTCAGACCTTGTTGTTCTCTTAATTTCTTTTTCCTTTTTGAAGAGGTAGAATAATATTAACAGAGGTAGATCAAGTTCTAACTTCTCATAAGTTCTAAATTTCTATTAAGTTGTTAGACTAGGTGGTCTATTACATTTTGTTGTTGCAATTGCAGATGTCTATCCTTCATCATATGGGAATGGGAGCTAGTGGAGTGTATTGTAGGTCTCATCTCTGTAATCCACACTAGAATTGGTTTTATACAGTATGGTGGAAGAACTAGCAAGAGTCTGGAGATGAGGGAATTTTCTTCTACGAGTATTTCTACCAGTATCCTCAAATGTCTTTGGCCTTTTCAATTCAACCTTCAATCTCAAATCAACCCTTAAGATTTGCATAAACATACACTTCTTAAGCATAAGAGGAGGAACCTCATTTCCCAAAGCAAGATACCATCGCTTCCACAAATCATTAAATTTCTTAACAAAGGCATCTACACTCTGGCTATCACCCTGTACAAGCCGTTCAATGAAGTGCCATACATCCATTGGGTCCTCTACCTTCTTGAACTTCTCTAGGAAATCTTTCTTTAATGCATCATAGTTCATTGATTGTGAAGGTTAAAATAATTTCCACCAAGACTCATGCTCATCATACCATATCCTTGCATCCTCTGTCAAGTAGTAGAACAAAATCTTGAACATAATCATTGGATCTTCCTTATTTTCAAGCAAACAAGAAAACTACATCTTTTCAATGAATGCATCAACATCCTCACCTACATGACCATAAAACATTGGAAACTCTACCATCATCGCCATCAAAGCTGTCAATTGAAGGTCACTTGAAGAAGATCCTCGATGGCGGGCACGAAAACACTGTTGGGCAAAAGGAAAAGTAGGACACCTCTATAGCTATATGGCCCAATAGCCCTCAAAATTTAAGCTTAGCACCAAAAAGTATATCCCAAAAACTTTTAGTAAACCCCAACCCAAAAGGCCTATGATCCCTTGGGAATTTACCAGCACACACCCACCCAAAGGACCATAGTACATAGGAGTAAAACCCTATCAAAACACAGATTTCCATGCTGACCAATCCATATGAATACAAGGGCTTACCCTTTCACAATTGAACATAACAAACCCACAACTTCAACATCAACTCCACAATTCATAGATACATGTCCTTCCAATTTGTCTGCACATAATTTGCCACTAAGCTGCCATAGCTAACTACCATACTTCATTCAAAAGTATGGAAACCCAGGCATATGGAACACCCAAGGCTTGGAAAAGTCTCATTACATGGCCAAGAATGCATATTTTAGACACACCCAACATGGTGGCTCTCGAGATAAGGCAAACAGTTTGAAAGAGTTGTTTCAGTAATTTTATCGCACCTTCACCCACTGCAACAAAAACATGTATTGGACTGTTAGGAAACAACACAAGCAATTAGGCATTTGCAACAACAAAGAAAAAGGAAATGAGTAGAGGCATTCAATAACTCCAATGCTTGTGAAGGCCAAAGAAAGTAGAGAGAGACAATGCAATATGTTAACCATAGGTGGATCAAGAGATTTTGATTTTAGGTCACAACATGTACAAGAGATGCCTAATTATATAATAGATATAGTACAAGTCACACGTCTCTCAACTTGATGATAGATATTGGATATCTTTTGGCACATTACCCTTGTATCGGATCATTGAATTTTTTCCATAATCTAAGAGTTCATTTGGGTTTTGTTTCCCCAAAGTGAGTGCCATTGCTATGTATGTGTAATAATAGTGTACCCCGGACAGTATCCAAAACATTTTGTAGCGAAAACTTTGTCGACGAGGATAACCTTGTTTGCATTTTGTGTAGCATTGATCCACCTAGCGTGAGAGCATCTTGAGGGAAAATGTTGCAGTACTTCCCTCTATGGACATTTCATTCTGAAAGACTAGTATGGGTGCCTCACAAAGTTTGGCAAGGTATTGTCCTAGTGTTGCATCCTTCCATGATACTCTCTTGTTCGATGGCAAAGGAAGTCATCCTTTTCAGTAATCCATGATTGTACACAAAAGGATGAGCTAGAGAAAGACAGTGACAACTAGACTTTTTTGGGTGGGTGGGGGGGACTACCACATATCTCTCATCTTGCATATATAGGTCATCCTTCCATAGGTCCACTAACCTCATGGACCCTTGTGCGGGACGGATAAACCATTCCTCTACTTCTTATGTACTAGTTGATGGTCTGAGGTTGTTCCTGATAGCTTGGAAGGTAGCTTCATTTGGGAGCGTCTCTCTATAATTTTATGCCTTGTCAAAGAAGAGTTTGAGGCACTCCATTGGGTTACTGGAGGTTTCCATCACCTCGTCGTCACTATTGTCATCAGATACAAATCCACTCCTCCCCTCTTAAAATTTGGAGATGGTGGCAAGTGCAAAGTCCTTCCTTAAAGAAAATATACTTTTGAATGTCATGGAGGAAAATGTATGATCTTTCACAAAATTTGAACTCTAGCAATCCATGAAGCATCAATGTGGCTTGGTTCTCATTAAAGCCAGACATGTCTAAAGGTAGTGTCAGGACAATGGCAAGGCCGGGCTAGGTAGTGTGGAATGGGAGTCCAACTAGGGCAAAGGGCTAGGATCCATGCTATATAGTGGGTGGTTGGAAGGTGGACTCCAAGGTTCTAGTTCCCCTTGTCTAACATTGGTATCAAGAGCAAGGTTCCTATTTTTGGGAAAGGACAAGCATGGTGTTTGAGAGCCACACAAAGCTTTGCATGCTTTGCATGTCGGGGTCAAGAGCACTGTGGAGTTCATCCCCTGTGAGGAGGACGACGAACAGGACTGGGTGGGCAACCCCACCTGCGAGGAGAAGGGGCCGACATGGGACCTGCACAAAATTTCCCCCTCTCGGGCTTAACGGCATCACGTGGGCCTTCTGAGCACTTCCCGTGCCTGTAGCAGGTGCTTTCGACCACCACCCAAGGCGGGGTGAGCAAAGCTCGCACCTCGTGCTGCCCTGCGAGCCCGCCATTGCCTGTGTGACTTCTTTTTTCACACCCAGTGGGCGCCGAACCCTATGGGGTTAGTGGCTACTCAAATTTTTTCCACAACCAAGGGTCGGTACCCACAGCAGGGTACCCCCCTTCCCTCTTGTGAAGCTTCGGGCAAAGCTTGGCATACCGACAAGCCAAGGCAGCCCATGGCTCAAGGGCAAGGCCGAGAAATACAAAGGGCAAGTTGCTAGTTCTGCTGCGTATACTACATGTTATTTTTTCATAACTTCATTCAAGTCTTCTTCAAGTTATCCATAATACAAAGACAAGTGCAGTATGGGTGCTCAAGGCAAACACACCTACACTATCGGATTGTTTTCTTGGAACCCGGAGCAAGATTACATTGTCAACGGCAATTGGAGCCCGAACAAAATTAGCAAGGCTAATTATCGGTATCAACAGGATTCTTTATTGGTATTTACCAATTGCGGTACATCCTACATCTACGGAATATATTGTCGACATCAGAGTGCCCGCGACGCTACGGTAGGTGACGACACTTATGAACTGCTCGATATTCAAGAATTTCGTGCACTTCAGACACGCATATCAGTCATGGAAGGAAATTTTAAATATTTAAATGAAAACGCCGCTAGATTATCCATGTTAGTGATCCAATTAATGCAACAGCAGTCCAAGGGTCCTGCTGACACGCACATGCATGAGCACGTTGCTACACAGAGGCAATGCCCTTCTAATCAGGGACAAGGTCCATCTGCCGATGCTTTGCACACTCTCACTACAAAAGAGGTGGATGAGTTGTTGAAAAACACCAAACCACCGACTTTTAAGGGAGAGGACCAAGACCGCAATAAGGATGCAGTGAATATCTTTCTCAGCAAGTGGGATGGAATTCACGCCTTATGGCATAACTCTAGAAGGCAAGGCCTTCAAATGGTGGATGTCTCTCAAGGTGAAGAATATCATACCACAGAGTTGGGTAGCTTTTGAAACTATGTTTCGCAAAGAATTCTCGCCTACAAATGAGGTAGATCGGAATTGGACGGCTTGGGACACGTGTTCCATGCGCCAATACCCATCATTACTTGAATATATATTTCACTATCGTGATGTTATACTCAAGTTGGAAAGCCTAGATACCTTTCAGCAAGTACGGGGGTTTATACATGGTCTGACACCAAAGCTTAAGAAGCATGTCAAGACCCAAGTCCCTAAAACACTTGAGGAAGCAATAGTGAAAGCACATATTCACGATGATCTAGACGAAAAGAAATCACATCATAATCAAGTGCCTGCTAATACACATGGTAATGCACGCACATAGTATGGGCACAATAAAAGGAAATTTATAGTAGCAGATTCAGAAGCATCTAAAAAACCCAAGGGGTCCAGAGGTCCTCTCTTAGCTTTATCAAAGTCCTCTCTCTCCTGAGGACTCTGATAAAGCTAAGAAAGAGAAATTATGTTTACAATGTTTAGGAAGCGGTCATGGCAAAAAGTATTATCCCAAGGGGAAATCTGCTGCTCATGGCAAGGAGAAAGCAGTGCAGACGGTGCAACTGCTGCCTCTTGAGTCTTCCTCACGATTCTCTACAGTGGAAGTAACACACACCGAGGTGGTGCATGAATGCTGTCTCACAGCTTCCATGTGGCAACAGACCTTTGGACCACATGAGTTAGTACGTATGCACGGATCTCTGCAAGGGCACAAGGTGTGCATCTTGGTAGATGACGGTGCTACTCACAATTTTATCAATACAAATTGGTGAAAACACTCAAATTGCTTCAAAATCCAAGTACCCACCGCTACAAGGTAGCAATGATGAATGGACTTGATACCGAAATCTGGGCTACTCAAGTCCGAGCTGTTCCGTTGGAAGCACAAGGCTACTCTACATCCTTATATTTTCAGGTTATGAACATAAAGAGGATAGATGTGATCCTTGGTAGGGAATGGTTGCATAGCCTAGGACCATCACTGAAGCATAGCTATGAGCATAATAGCTTGATGTTCGAATCCCATGGCGCACATGTGTTGTTGTTAGGAGAGAAGGATGTACCTTATTCACCATTGATATGTACAACTGAGCTTATGCAGCTCATTTCTGATAATGAAATAGATCAAGTTTTATTGTGTTACTCATTGTCTCATTTTCTCTCTAATATTGAATTTGTTGAACATTCCTCAACGCCGCATGCTTCTCTCTCATCTCTTCCAGCAATGGCTACTTCCAAACAAGCAAAAGTTGCTAGTGAGTTACAAAATCTATTAACGGAATTTCACGATGTTTTTCCTAATTATTTGTCACCAGGATTATTGCCGACATGATCAATGCAACATAGCATTGATGTGGTTGCTAGCAGTAAACCTGTCAATAAACCGCCCTACCGTATGAGTTACTCTGGAGCTGTTGAGGTGGAAATTCAGCTTGCTGACTACCTTAGCAGAGGGTTTATCCAACCCAGTTCTTCACCATGGGCTTCTCCTATCTTACTAGTGAAGAAAAAAGACGACAGTATACATAGGTGCGTAAACTACCGTGGCTTAAATGCAGTTACTGTTAAGAACAAGTACCCATTGCCACGCGTGGATGAGCTGTTCGACAAACTCACTCATGCTCGTATTTTTACGAAAATAGACTTGTGGTTAGGTTATCACCAAGTCCGTATTCAACTTGCTGATATACCCAAAACTACATTCCGAACAAGGTCTGGTCACTACGAGTTTTTGGTTATGCCCTTTGGGTTAACCAATGCACTGGTAACATTCACGACACTTATGGATAGTGTGTTGAAGCCGTATTTGGGCAAATTTTTCATCGTTTTTCTCGATGACATTCTAGTCTACAGTGCTTCTGAAGAAGAACACTTACAACATCTGAGGCAGGTGTTCAATTTATTACGAACAAATAAATTATATGCCAAGGAATCTAAGTGTGATTTTTTGAAAGAATAAATTCACTATCTTAGGCATGTTATTTCAGCTAATGGGCTATATATGGATCAATCCAAAGTGGATACAATCCGACAGTGGCCTTCTCCTAGAAATGTGGAGGAGTTACATATTTTTTAAGGATTTGCAGGTTTTTATCGAAGGCTCGTTAAGAACTATGCTAATATTGTTGTTCCCATGATGGACCAACTGAAAGGCAAAGAGAAAGCTTTTCAATGGGAACCCGCTCAACAGCACAGTTTCGATACGCTCAAGGATACATTAGCTACAACTCCCATACTAGCTATTGTAGATCCTTTGAAACCATTCGTTTTGGAAACGGATGCCAGTGACTGTGCTATTGGAGCAGTCCTGTACAAGATGGATGACCAATTTCATTTGAAAGCAAGAAGCTTGATGCAGCTCAACAGAACTACTCTGCTTATGAGCGCGAACTCTATGTAATAGTGTCTATCTTAAAAACATGGTGGTATTATTTGTATGGTATTAAAGCATAAAATGGTTTACACAACAAACGGATTTTGAGGGTCAGAAAGCCAGGTGGCCGAGATTCTTGAGGAATATGATGCCAAGCTCCACTATCGTAAAGGACGATACAATGTGGTGGCTGGCACTCTAAGTCGTATGTTGGAGATCAATTCTCTCTTGTTCACGAAAATTCTAGTGAATTTTTGGATTCTCTAAAGGGAAAATATGAGAATGATGAAGCATATTCCAAAGTGTGGAGACATGTACAAACGAGGGATCCTTCTCACTCCAATGATGGTAGTGTAACATTAACCTCCACACATAGTTCTCCTCTATTGAGTGATGAACTATAGTGATGGAAGCATTTCACCATCGACAATGGGTACCTACTTCATAAGGGGAAAGTTTGTGTACCGAGACGGACACAGACATATGGCGCCAAATTCTTTATGAATGTCATGATAGTCCAACTGCAGGGCACCCGGGTATTAGAAAGACTTATGCTCTCGTACGACGACAATTTTACTAGCTAGGTTTACATGGCTTTGTTCAAGCTTATGTCTTGCATTGCCAAAAATTTCAAGTTAAAAAAGCAGAGTGCTTGAAAGCAGGAGTACTCTCACATCCTTTGGAGATTCCCAATGGTAAATGGGAAAGTGTCTCTATGGACTTTATTGTGGGTTTACCAACCACTGTACGAGGTCATGACTCGGTATGGGTGGTCGTAGACTGGTTGACTAAACCATGTAAGTTTATTCCAACCAAATCAACAATTAAGGCTCCAGAATTAGCCAAGTTATTTGTTGACAATCTATACAAGTTGTATGGTTTGCCAAGTAACATTGTCAGAGATCGTGATCCCAAGTTTAGCAATCATTTTTGGAGGGTTGTGTTCAAACAATTGGGTACACAACTAAACCTCAGTACAACTGATCATCCAGAAATAGATGGTTAGACTAAACGAGTTAACCAAGTGCTAGAGGATATGCTAAGAGCATACATTAGCAAGAAACAGTCAGCTGGGAAGAATATTTACCTATTCTCGGGTTTGCCTACAATAGTGCTAAGCATGTCACAATTGGATTTAGTCCTTTCATGCTCATGTATGGGTTTCAATCTAGGTCACCTGTTACGATGGGGTTGGCAACCAAAAAGCTCCAACAGGTTAAGGTATTTCTCCAAGACCACATGGATATGCTGAAACTCACTCGGCAAAATGTCCAACAAGCGCAGGATCGGTATAAGAAGTACACAGATGAGAAACATCGGCAAGCTACCTTTGAGGAAAGGGAGGAAGTATTTTTATTTGTGTCAAAACATTCAGAAGTCTGAAAACTGGGCCAACACCTAGATTATCTCCACTATATTGTGGGCCTTTCAAAATACTCAAGCGAGTAGGTGATTGTGCCTACAAATTATTGCTACCTGCACATTCTCATATTCATCCGGTGTTTCATGTAAGCCGTTTACATAAGTGGTTACATGGGGACGACGATGTCATTGACCAACAGATTTTGGTTGATTTTGTTGAACCTCCTACCTTACCGCATGAACCTGAATGCAATCTCGACTATCATGATTTACGTACACGTCATCATGTATGTCAACAAGCCTTAATCAAGTGGAAAGATCGACCTTAGGAAGGCACTACTTGGGAAAATATTAGTGTTCTTAAGAAGAAGTTCCCCACTTTTGTTTTCAAGGATGAAAACTCTTCTTTTAAGGGGGGAGTAATGTCAGGACAACGGCAAGGCCTGACTAGGCAAGGGCAAGGCCGGGCTAGGCAATGTGGAACGGGAGTCCAACTAGGGCAAAGGGCTAGGAGCCATGCTATATAGTGGGTGGTTGGGAGGTGGACTCCAAGGTTCTAGCTCCCCTTGTCTAACTGGTAGTTTGATTTCAGATGTTTTAATTGAAAGTATTTTTCTTCGTTGCACCTCTTTAGCCTTCACCTCAAGATTAATATCCTCCTCAATCTCGAGAACCTCATTGGACCTGCTCCATTACCTCTGAAGGATCTTTCAAGAGACTAGCAAATAGAGAATTTAAGAATAGAAGGAACCCAAAGGATTCTTTGATTAGCTTGAAATCTTATCGTGCATAGGACACCATGAGGGTCGATAGATGAAAGGCAGCTGATGGTACTTCTTGTATGACCGTCTTGTGGAATCACAATTTTTTAAGTGCACCACCATCATGTCAGCAAGAACCACCCTGCCCTTTGGACCTCAAGCTGAAACCTGTCTCTTTCAAACTTGAGAAAATTGTTGTGGTGAGCTATAAGGTCATCAAGAATGAATGGGGCATTGAAGATAGAAATGACCTTGTCAAACATTTCAATAGATACTACAAATCCAAACAGTGTTTGATCCACACATGCAAGATTTTCAACACATCCACCCCTTACTCCTTAAGTTTTGTAGCTAGCTCACAACCTGAAGAAATATCAATGTCTCTCTTTTTAGTGCTAGTCACTTGAAGATTCAAGATTATAGGCACTTCTTGTTGTTGTGATGCTTCTGAGTCATTGGGGGGTTCCTCTGTCCTCATAACATCATCTCCAAGAAATATATCTTTGGCCTGTGCAAAGTCCACATCTCTCCTTAAAGAGCCTCTCAACAGCTGAGGTGGTTTCCCTTCTGCTTCCTGTTCACCTAAGACAATTACTAGATTGACCCTTTAAATCCTAAGAAAAACATAATACATGAAATAATAGGTAAGTATAGGGACTAAGAAGGTTCAGCCACATACCATAGACACACCAGCATTTGACATTTTTATTAAACATTATAGTACAATTCTTAAATGTAACATTTAATGGCCTAAAAAATTGTGTGCAGCGGAAATTAGCATGAACATAGTGGGCATTTCATTACAATAGATTCCTAATGAGAATTACAAGAGTGCTTGGGTGGGGAGAGCAACAAAAATCATAACACCTAGTTAGATAGCATCAACAATACATTCAAAAGAGAGAGAAACCAAGCTATTGACAACAGTTGAGGACCCGATTAGCATGGAGCCGGTCCCCCCTCCAAAAGGCTTTGTATTATGGTTTCTCCCATCAAGAGAGACATTGTACAATACAATTCTTTGTGTTCCTTCAAGACTAGCTAGTGCAATGAAGATGAAAGCTTCATGCACTAAGAAAAACACTTAACAAACACAACATCAATTATCCCCGGTCTCAGACCCAAGACCTCACACACCTTCGAACATGGTGAGAGCTAGCAGGGTATGAGAGTAGATTGAGAGGAAGAAGGAGTATCTTACGAGAAAGATGTACATCTCCTCACATAATCACTCATATTAGCATAGCTTAGCTTAGTAATTAGCTTGGTAGAGGAGATGAGCATGCATTGAAGCTTGGCTCTTGGTTGGATTTGCATCCACATGCCAAGAGTATGTCGATGTAGGCTTCTATCTCACAAGCTTGGAGTAGGTGATGAGCTCTGCATTAAAGCTTGGGAAGAGATAGTCTTCTTTCCTTCACACCTAGACTGTGTGTGAGTGTGCGTGTGATAATGCCTTGCAAAAATTAGCCCCCTCTCTCTCTTGGGCGAGCCCTCTTGCTAATTGCTCTTGCTATCCTCCCATTGGACCTCCCCAGGGCTAGCCTATCACAATTAAGCAGCATAAGTGATAGCCTTCTGACATGTGTCCCCCTTTCCCCTTTTGTGAGAGCTTTAGGTAATTTAATAATTAAACTAAACTCTCATTGGACCCCTTTGCCTCCTGGCCAATAGGAATCAGGCAAGCCATTGGGCTGCTGAATGCTCATTGGACCCCTTGGGAGACTGTCCAATAGTCTTCTAGAGGACTTAATTCTCATTGGTTATTTTATTAAGTGTTTTTAAATTAATTAAACTAGATTTACTCTAGCCTAATTCTCATTGGTCCACCTCCAAGGCCATCCAATAGGAATTGGGTACACCTTGTGGGCATCTGGGCTAGGGAGCTGACATGTGTCCCTCATTCCCTTTGTGTAAAGGGAGCTTGTGTGTGTGTGTGTGTGGCTTTTTCTCTCATCCCCTACATGCTAGGCTCGCCCCCTCCTATGTAGGGATGTACAAAGACTTTTTTGGTCACACACAAAGCATCCAATTCCCTTAAGGTTGACCTTTCGACACAACCTTTGAATTTTGGAACCTTAGCATTTTGGAAGTCTTAATGGGCTGAACCTTAGGGTCTTTTTAGCCCATTGTTGCACATGGCTCTTTTGCAGATGGCCCCCTATTTGGATCCCTATTTTCCCTCCTTTGGATCCCTACTATGGCCGGTTTGCTAGCTTAACCAATATTATAGCTTTTTCTCCCCTGGCACTTCCCCACATTAAATGATCAGTTTAATATGAGAAAATCATTTAGGAGAATTAGATATTGATTATTATGACATTACCTCTCTCTTGAAATCATAGTCGTCCTTGACTATGGTGTAGAGAAGATAAAGCATATTCATTAGTCCTTTTATTAGTGGGTAGAGGATCCCTATGTTACCCTACGACATCATTCCACAATGGATGACTAGTCCATTTGGCGCTTGAGAGCGTGAGGCTTCCCCAAGCATGTCTGCACATTAGTCCTATTAGTCTTCAATAGTAGAGTGACAAGATCTACTTGGTGTTTGGGAGACGTTGTCTCCGCAAACTTGATCTAAGCATGCATACTACTTCATTTTTGTGCACAATAAAGAAAAAGAGAGTCTTATAAGACAAAGAAACTTTGTTCATTTTTAACATTTTGTACATTTGCTTACTCTTGGGAAGCATTGTAAGCATTGACAAGGTTTAGGTTATCCTTTAATTGTATGCCTTGCATCCATCTAGCATCTTCAAAAGGATAATTCTTAAACTTAATAAGATATCGTCGGATAGTCTTACCGCCTCTTAGTACCTTGTCTTCATGTCGGAGAATGGACTCGGGCTGCAGCACCTCCTCTTGGTCCTCGATCTCCGGTGGGTCTTCAATAGTTGGTTCTTGAGGTGGCTCTCCTTTCTAAGGCTTTAATAGGCTCACATGGAAAGCATTGTGTATGAGCCAATGATTTGGCAACTTGAGTTGATAGGCCATCTCATTGATTGGCCTAAGAATCTGGAAGGGACCATAATACCTTTTTGCTAGTTTAGCATAGTACTTTTGGTGGCCCGTAGGATTCTTGCCCGTCGTGTGCCTTAATCGAGCCTTGGGAAACTTTAATAAGACCCAATCATTTTCTTTAAAGGCTTGGGCTCTTATGTGCTTGTCAACAGCAGCCTTTTGCCTTTGCTGTGAGATAGAGATAGCATCCTTAATCTTTTGAAAAGATTCTTGTAGGTCTAGGCTATACTCATCTGCAGCCAAGATCTTCCCATGTACCTTAAGTAGCAAGGGACTTTTTGATCTCCCCTCAATTACCTCGAAAGGTGATTTTCCCGTGGAAGTATGTACAGTGTTATTGTAAGCATACTTCACTAAGGGTAAGTACTTCTCCCATTGGGATCTTTGATCTACTTCCGTTACATAGGCTTTTAGTAGATCGAGAATGGTTAGGTTAGCTATTTCACTTTGGCCATCCATTTCTGGATGATAGGCCGAAGAGAAGTTTAGCCTTGTCCCTAAATTCTCAAAGAGACCCTTCTAGAAATTACTGGTCATTCTAGGATCTCTATCCGACACTATGGACATTGGCAAGCCATGGTATTTGAAAATTTGTGAAATGAAGAGGGTTGCCATTTGATGGGCTTTGATAGTCTTTTTGACAGGTATAAAATGAGCTTGTTTACTGAACCTGTCTACTATCGTCCATATTCCCGTATTCCCATGGATAGACTTAGGCAGCCAGAGAGAGGTTCAGTAAAGGTGTTGGCAATGGATGAGCTACCAGATATTTGTCCAATAGTAGATGTGTGGCATAAAAGGAAACATTTGGGACAAGGTTATGTGGATGGCGGAGCCCAAATATGCATCATAACACACTCATGCGTTGAGAAGATGGGTCTCACAGTGGCTAGGGTGTCAGGTTTCCAGATCAGATTGGCAAAACCATCAGAAAGTAAAATGTTTGGGTGTTGTAAAGAGCTTAGAAGTGGAAGCATATGATGCAAAGGCAGTGGTTGATTTTCATGTGATGCCAGCAGGGTTGGGAGCATATCCTATTATACTAGGCAGACCATGGTTACGTGCAGTGGGAGCTGTTCAAGATTGGCGACATAGTACGATTAGCCTCTATGGAAAGACAGGTACCAAGAATCTTTATAATATGGACACAAGGAAACAATTAGAGGAGATTTATGAAGATGAGGATGAGTCTAGTGATGAAGACTATTCCACGGTGACAGATGAGGGCAGTGATAGCACTACCAGCAGTGATGAGGATGCTGATGTTGCATTTCTTTTGATGGACAAAGGAATCCAGGAGTCTGGTTTAGTTGCATTTGCGAATGAAGTTGAAGATGAGAGTGAAGGGCCTTATGAAGTGATTGAAGGGCTGATGCAAACGAAGGTTGAATTGTCAAAGAAGCAGGAATTGATGACACAAATGATCAGTGGAGACCTCTCAACTATGGAGAAGGAGATATATTTGCACATGCTGGCTAGTTTTCCTGATTTGTTCACTACTTCATATGAAGAGATCAGAGGGTTCAAGGGTGAAGAGATGCATATAGAGCTGAAAGAAGGTGCTAAACAAGTGCGGCAAAGGCTAAGAAGGATGGGTCAAGAGCAAATGGAAGCCTTGCAAGAAGAGGTGGACAAGTTATTGAAGGCAGGGTTTATAGTTCCAGTGGAGACCACAGAATGGGTGAGTCCAGTAGTGGTCAGTCCAAAGAAGGATGGAAAGTGGAGGATTTGTGTGGATTTTAAACCCTTAAGTGCAGCAACTAAGAAGAACCCATATCCTCTTCCATTCATTGATCAGATCTTGGATTCAGTGGCAGGTTATGAGAGGTACAGTGTGTGTGATGGTTTTTCAGGCTATTTTCAATTGAAGATTGCTCTTAAAGACCGCACAAAGACAACTTTTATTACGCCATGGGGCTGCTATTGCTACACAGTATTGCCGTTTGGGTTGTCAAATGGACCATCTTTCTATCAAGAGAGAGCAAATTGGGTATTGGAACCATTCATTGGTAGTTGTGTTAAAGCTTTCATGGATGACTTGTGTGTCTACAGCAGTAGGGTTGAACACCATGAGAAGTTGCAGATGGTATTGGCTTGATATGATGAATGTGGAGGACAACTTAATCCAAAGAAATGTCATCTAGCATAGCCAAGGGTGAAACTATTGGGCCATATGGTGTCAGAAAATGGCATTGAGGTTGATCCTGATAAGGTTGTCTATTATTCTTCTTCCATCACCTACAAATACAAAGCAATTGGCAACCTTTATACACAAAGTGAAGTACATGGCACGGTTTATTCCATTGTCTTCTCAGCTTCTTTATCCATTACAACAAGTGGCAAAGCATGATCCATTGCAATGGGATGACAAGTGTGAAGAAGTGTTTCAAGAGGTGAAAGAGATGTTAGGGGGGTTGTCAGCCATGCAGGCTCCTGATTGGGAGAAAGTGTTTTATGTAAATCCATCAGTAGGGGATGATGCCATTGGATCCATGCTATTGCAAAAGGGGAAGGGCAGCCATTATATGAGGCCAGTGTATTGTGCAAGTCGAGTGAAGTTGGTAGCAGAGAGAAAGTTCTCGGAAGTAGAGCTAGTGATGGCCAGTGTAATATTTGCTTGTCGACGATTTTGTCATTACTTGCTACCACGAACTTTTGTTTTCTTGACGAGTTTTTCCTTTTTGCCACATTTAATTAATGGTACTAACATGTCAGATGTGGTGAAGAAATGGGTGATTGAGCTGCAAGAGTTTGAGTTCTCTTTTCTAGTGGAAGATAGTACAAGGGCTACCCTAGCTGATTTGTTGACCTACAAGGAGAATCCCCTTATTGTTAAGGAAGAGGTGGTGAGAAAGGTAGTTGAAGAAGTGCCACAGATCAGCAATGCACATGTGTTGTTCTTTGATGGCTCATACAGAAAGAGCCATGATGCAGCTTCAGGGGGTATAGCACTCTATGATCCAGAGGGGAAGCTAGTATGCAAGAGAGGATTCAAGTTGGATGCGCATAGTAACAATGAGACTGAATATGCTACGTTGGAAGCTGGATTACACATTTGTTTGAAGCATGGGGTTAGAAGGTTGAGCATAAAAGGTGATACCTTGTTAGTGGTGAAGCAAGTGCTGGGTGTGTGGAAGAGCAAGAACAACTCATTGAAGGAAATGTGTTTCAAAATTAAAGGCCTGTTAAAAAAGTTTGAAGCATGGAGCATCAGACACATTGAACGTGCTCTAAATGGAGAGGCACATGAAGCAGCTCAAAGCATGATTGGGGCGCTATTTGTGTTGAGGACCACTTTACCTCTTTATCATGGCCGGGAAAGTTTGGCTCAAGAAGAGGAGTTTTTGCTAACAGGAATCATTCCAAAGGAGATTCAGAAGTCTAAGAAGTATGGCTTTGTGCGTAGAGCATACATGTACAAATTGATTGGTGATGTCTTATACATGAAAGGGGTTGATCTCGTGTTGAGACGTGTACCTTGGAGGGAGGAGCTTTACAGAGTGTCGGAAGAGAATCATGAAGGCACATGTGGCGGCCATTTTGCTCTAAAGATCACCTTGCATAAGATCTTGCAAGAGGGCTATGTATGGCCCAGTTTGCACAAGGATGTTCGCCATTGGTGTAGGTGTTGCAATAGGTGTCAAGCATTTGGGAAGAGAGTGTTGAAGCCAGAGCTACGAAAAACCATTATGGCATTTGATGTGTTTGAAAAGTGGGGGATTGATGCAATAGGCCTGTTACCTATCACAAGTAGGGGCAAAAGCTATATTTTGAGGGCAGTGGACTATCTCTCTAGATGGGCAGAGGCTATAGCAGTAAAACAGATCACTGCAAGGATGTGGCAAAATTTGTGTACGATGAAATATGTTGCAAGTTTGGGGTGCCACTGGAGCTACTTTCAGATAAGGGGCTTGGCTTTAGAGCTAAACTGCTAGATTTTTTATGTGCAAAGATGAAGATTAGGCACCAGCATACCACTCCTTATTATCCGCAGTGTAATGGCTTAAATGAAAGATTCAATGGTGAGTTGGTACAGATTCTTTCGAAAGTGAGAGAGCACCAAGGAAAGAATTGGGATTTGGAATTTCCTAGTGCATTATGGGCTTACCGTACTTCGGTGAAGACAGGTACAGGGTTTACTCCATTTCATTTGGTGTATGGAAAGGAAGCACTATTGCCTGTGGAAGTAGAGTTGCCTGCGGTCAAGATGTTAGAGAAGTTGCTTGGGCCGCCTAGTGATGCATTCGAAGAGAGGCTCTTACAGCTACAAGAGGTTCAACTAGATAGGATGAGTGCATTGGAACATTATGGGCAGATGCAAGATAGGGCTTTGGCAAAGATAAATGAAAAGGTCAAAAGTAAGGGTATCAAGAAGCATGACTTGGTTTTGCGCTACAACAGTAAGCTGGAAAACACCTTCCAAAAGAAGTTTCAAGTTAAGTGGGAAGACCCTTTAAAGGTAGTGGAGTGTTTTCTAAATGGTACATATCAGTTGGCTAACCTGGATGGGTTTCTACATAAGTCAAGGGTAAATGGATTGCCTCTTAAATTGTATCATGCCAGGTTGATGATGGTCGAGCAAGATGAGTTGTCTGTGGATCAGGGAGTGTTGGTGAAGGATGAGGAGACTTGTGACGCTGCGAGTCTCATATCGCTTTTTGCTGCTGCTGATCATGAATGATCAAGCAGGCTAGGGGATGGGCAAATTATGTCAGGAGTTTTTTGGAGCAAGGGATTGCGCATATGTACATACACATGCATGGTGCATCGAATAAAGGATTGCCCAATTTCCATAGCCAGGTGGTTATGTGGGGCCCACATGTGTACATGTAGGACATCATGTACATAGTGCATCGATTTTCATCGTTACCAGTACCAGTGTGTTTTTCTACAATAAGGAGGAGTTGGTAGCGCATAAAACATCTCGAGGAAGCTATCCGTGGGTCGACGACATGAGGTAAGCAGGTGCGTCAGATGGCATCTAGTAACGTCAGGAGGGCGAATGGGGTCAATACTTGCACGCGGAGAAGTACGGACACAACGTGGGTGTTTTCTTGTGAGAATTATGCAGAAAGTTCATCATGAGGACCTTTTTTTGGGGCCACTTCACGTGGTGGCGAGATACATTATTGGAAAAAAGCTGAGTGCCAGGTGTGTGGATGATGCAAAAAGGTGACAACTATGCACTGCAAGGTCATTTTTTGGCCTGTTTGGGGTCCGTTTGAGGTCATCTAAAAGGCCAAGGGTGCCCAAGTAATAAAGCTAAGTGTGGGAACTAAAAAAACTTAGAGAAGACCAGAAAAAACGTGGAGAAGAGAGGAGGAACAGCCGCAACTGTTTTTTTGCTCATTTTGGAGCCTGTTTTGGCTGTAAACTGCTCATCCGAGGTTGGATTTGAGCACTTTGACATTGTAGACTGGGGTTTTGGGCCGTTCCGGATGCGATGGCGCTATCCATTTTTCCAAATTCCTCACTTTTTTTTTCTATTTTGGCTGTGTAAGTTTCTCCTATGAGCGAAACTTCTTCTCCAATTGTGATTGTATCTGGTATATTTTACCCATTTTCTGTGAGCTATTTTCCCCTTGGTGTTGGCCCAAGCTCATTTGTATCTAATTATTAGAAATTCTCCTCTTTTGAGCTGAGTTTTTTGGGTGTGTGTGTGTGTGTGTGTGTGTGTGTCTGTATGGAGTGGGCAAGTGGATAGTCTCTCTCCTCTCACTCTAGAGGTGTGCTCCCTGTCTCGGCCATGTGTGTTGTGTGAGCCGAGTGGTGCCCCATAGTGTGTGTGTGTATCTTCCCAAGAGTGTGTGTTGGGTCATTATAGAGGCGCTGTGTGTGTTTTCATCTAGCTCACACCACATAATCTCCTCTTGTTGAGCTTGAGAAACTCTATAAGGAGGTTTGTTAGGCGGTGAACTTCCTGGACGAAGTTAAATTGCATGGTCATCATTACCTCATTTAGGAGGTAGCTCACCAGGGATGTCATCAATAAAAACATCTTGAAACCCCTTGAGAAAATTGGATAACTCTAATTCCTTTTGGTTGCTTTTATTTTCTTTTGCTAAAGCATTAGGTTCATTTTGAGAATCCTTAACAGAAATCATGTACACGGAAATAGAGCTCTTTATTGACTTGTTGAAAGCTGGTGTATGTACAATGGGGATAGTGTTACCCATTTCCTTAGCATCTATATACATGTCTTTTTCCCTGAAATTAAAGGAGATTCTCCTTTCAGGAAATTTAACATTGGCAGCCAGGCGGTCAAACCATGGTGCCCCTAGGATTACATCCTCATGCTTGAGAGGAGAGATAAAGAAGTCCTCTTTGTCCACATAACCTTGGACATGAAGCCTCAATTTCCCAATTAAAGGAGTGACTGAAGCTTCTTGCCCCTTGAAGGCACTGTCTGCGGGTAGAACATCTCCCATCTCGTAGGCTTGCATGCCTAGCTTGGTGGCCAACTCTATAGATATAAAATTGTGAGTAGAACCAGGGTTAAAGAGAATAAAAGCATCATGTTCTCTTACCTTTCCCCAAGCATGGCATAGAGGAGATCCTTTGTGATGAGTTTGGTGAGTGTCCTCCTCTTGGATTTCAACCAAGGAAGCTCTAGGAGGATCTTCGTGGATGTTCTTTTGGGGACAAGCGCGGTACGCATGCCCTTGTTCGCCCCACTTGAAACACCGGTTATCCTTGCGATAACGCTCAAGCTTTTCAGGAGAGAGTTTTTTTTTACCTTTATAAACTCCCTTCTCTTTAGCTTTGTTGGAGTTGCCCTTAGGAGACTTTTGGACATTGTCCTTCCCCTTAGGCTCATTGGAACCCTTGTTTTCCATGGGCTTATTATTTCTTTTAGCCCTCGTTTGGAAATTTATTCGAGAGGCCACCATAGTATGGTGTATTACCGCCGATATGGTACGTGGCCTTTGGGAGTTGACATACTCCGCCATTTCTTCGGTTAAGCCCGCACAAAATTGTTGCTTTTTCTCTCCAAAATCCAACTTTTTGAAGACAGTGGCTTTGAGTTGTAGGTCCCAAAACTTGTCTACATATTTGTGGATGGATTCATAGGGAGAGAGCTTTAAGCTTCGCCATTCGGTGAGTACTTTGTCTTTGGCATCGGTGGCCAAAAACTGCTTCATAATGGAAGATCTTAAAGCTTTCCATGTTCGTGGAGCTTCACTGTTGGCTTGTAGGCTAGAACACCATTGTCTAGCGGAATTTTGAAAGTGCATAGCTACATGGCGTAGCTTAGAGGACTCCGTGAAGCCCTCATCTCCAAACGCCGCATCAAACTGTTGGATAAAGGCCAAGACTTTGTCCGTAGAACCAAAGGTACCATCATAGGTAAGGAAAGAGATGCTCTTACCTCCCTCTTTGAACATCTTCAACTTGGACGACCTCTTCCATGCGGCATAGGATTTCCTATGGCCTCTTCTTTTTGATGGTTCAAAGGTTGCAAGGCTGAAAAATCCCTATTCTACTTACTCACAGGCAATTAATAATACCAACCATTTATAGCTAGCTTGAGGACCTCCCTTCTTGAGCAAGAAAAGAGAAACCTTGTGCTCTGATACCAATGTAACATTTAATGGCCTAAAAACTTGTGTGTAGCGGAAATTAGCATGAACATAGTGGGCATTTCATTACAATAGATTCCTAATGAGAATTACAAGAGTGCTTGGGTGGAGAGAGCAACAAAAAGCATAACACCTAGTCAAAGTTCACACCATAGAAAATCTTGCTAATCTACTTATAAAAGGACTTCCCTCAGAGAGCTTTGCGTATTTTCGCAAGCAGTTAGGTGTAGGGTAGTACATCACTTCTCTACATCTCTCATATATTAGCTTGTATAATAGCTTCTCTCACACTTAAAGTACCACATTGGACTTTAAGTGGGAGGTTGTTGGGGTATAAAACCCAATGTGGTCGCCCAGGTAAGTGGGCGGGCCGCCAGGTATGTACACATATTCTTTTGTAAAAACCTAATAAGAACTCACTATGCTCTACACATTACAATAGAGCGAGTTCACCATATCGTCGTGCTCTTCTTCTCGCACTCTCTCTCGCATCGCACTTCCGCTCGTACTCCTTCAGTCTCCATGTGTGAGCTCATTGGTGAATATAATTTCGTTTAAGACATCAAAAAAACCTATCTCCATTGTCATAAACATGACACTATGTAAAAATTGGAGCAAACCCTTTTCAACATTACTAAACGGCTCTGAGTTTTGTAGGCTTTCTCACTTTTGTAGGTGGAATTACACTAAAGCTAGGGCTTTTTGGAGCATGATTGTCCGATTAGTTTTGGGTCTCATTATGTAATTATCAAGCCATGGTATAGAGAAGTTTATAAGCATATATGCTTTGATACTATGAAGAGATAAAGATTTATGAATGTGTGTGTGTGTGTGTGTGTGTGTGTGTGAGAGAGAGAGAGAGAGAGAGAGAGAGAGAGAGATCCAAATGAGGGTGCAAACTTTTATGCTCTTCATCTTTTAGTAGGACAATGTTTTCAAGAAAAGAACCTTTTGATCATAAGGTGCACTCGGAATTGGTGCAAACAACTTTGGCCAATTTGCAGCAACATGGTGCACAATATGATCCATGGCCAGAGAAAGAGTATTTCTTGTTTGGCCGTGGAAAACCCCCCACCATCGGAGTTACCATTTTTTTGGACGACCCAAAGGTCTAGTACTTGAATCTAGTATGACTTTAATCAAAGAGAACTGGGTCTTGTGTCTTATTATAAGATTTCTTATCTTGGATGCAACATTGTACCCACGTATGTATTGGGCCTTAGGCTTAGCTATTTGTTGACTATGTTACCTAGGATAAAAATAACATTTTGTGATCTAACTCCATTATTTCTCGTAGGTGCATAAGAACCTTATGTTTAGTGATGTATGATTGTTTTGAGAAGAAAGAGTAATTTATGTATTTTCAAGATGCAAACTCCTACTTAAGATTTTGGGGAACTCTCTCTCTCTCTCTCTCTCTCTCTCTCTCTCTCTATATATATATATATATATATATATATATATATATATATATATTGATATTGATTGTGACAGCTTTATCCAATTGTAACTCTCAATAGGCTACTTTTAGTTTTCCATGACCAACGTACTCAAATCCATTCTTGAAATAAAACAATTTTTTTGGCACAAATTTAAAGATATAATTGTACTCATGTTTTAATAGTTGTATATGTAGCCATGCCAACTATGTCAAAAGTAGATACTATCCCTATACCCACATATGATGAAATCTTCAAACCACCGGAGACCAAGCATAGGGTTAAAAACAAGCTGTATGGAAAGAACTTCTACAAAAACACTTCGAAGATCACCATTTCATTATGCTTAGTAACTACCGGTTGGTTCGAAAATGATTCAATGTGCTTGAGGACCTATGCCATAAAAAAGAAGAGAGAGAGAAAATTGAGAACATCATTCGACAAAATCATGACAAGCTAGAGCCTCTATTATTCAAGGATGTTGCACCATACAAGTGGAAAATAGAGGACATCTATGTGCATCTCCTCTCTTATTGGCAATCCAAGAGGAAACATTCAAGGCCACAATCTCTCCCTAAGGAAAAGGTAGAACATTTTCTACACATTCTTTTAAGAGTTCATCCTCTTCTTCTTAGAGATGTCACTAATAAGTAAATTATTCTTGTAGAGTTATCTTTCACATGGTGTCGATGCCCAAAATTTTGAAGAAGCACTTTCTTTCCCTCAAGTAAGAAAATTTATTTTCTCTTTTTGTAGCTTACATAAATCTCAAAAGGATTGAAAAATCTCACATGGATTTCTCTTACATTACTATTTCTTTTGCTTAAGGTCATTGATTCTACTGCTTCTAGCTTCAATGATCTTACAACTAATTCTTTCAGTCATATTCTAAGTTTGAAGTATAGCTATAGAAAAAATTATTCTCTTTTAGTATAGTATGACTTCAACTTCCCAAAGTGATGTCTAAAATGCTTTTCATTGACCATAGAAGCCCATGAAACTTTTAACTTTTATATTTGAGAATTGTGATATGAAATTTAGGTTACTACTACACCAACAAAGGATTGTAATTGTGAGAACTTTACTCAAGACTTTGAGGAGTCTAGCTTTTTTAAAGAACCACAAAAAATGGGTGGATTTTTAGAGGTAATCATGGTTTAATAACATTATAGCTAATACACTAAGCATGTAAGTAAACCATTTTAGCTTATGATATATAAGCCTCTCATTTTCACTTGTAGATAGATAAATTCATATTGGAGATAACAAGCTTTGAAGGTTTACAACGCTATAAATTTTATGAGGTAATCCACAAACATAACATGTTTCTTTAATTGAGGTTATTGAAAAAATAATCATGACTTTTCTCATTTGCTATAGGATTTTGATAAATCTTATGTGGGGGATGAGATCCCAACTTCATATTGTGATCTTTTAAAACATGGAAGTATAAAGAGTAGGTGTTGTAAGGGAAGGTGCTTCTTTGCTCAAAGGCCATATTGTAGGAGCACAAGAGGTAACACTTTTTGGCCTACAGAGGCCATAGGAGAGGGTGGTGGAGAAAAGGTGCAGTTTTTTGGCCGTTTATTTTCGATGACTGGATGATTTCCAGGTGGATTGAGTGGACAAGGAGTTAGGGCTTTGGACATTTTTATGTCTCTGCTGGACCATGTGAAATGTGCTGTAGGGCATGCACGATGGGAGATCTCTGCAGTTCATGGGGAAGGTGTACCAAAATGCCTTGGCCCCTCGTCCACAACACAGCCTGGCAGCCCGTCTGCTCCATCTTGCACGGCTCTGGTGCGTCATGCGGTGCCTGCACGGCCCTGTTTTGTGCTACGTCCATCCTGCATGGATTTGGTGTATCATGCGGTGCCTGGACGAGCCTATTTTGTGCTCCGTCATGTGGTAAGGCTGCACCGCCTTCTTCTCTCTCACAGCGTCTATGATGCCTTGCAATCCCTGTGTGCCTGCATGGTGTTGTTTTCAAGCGTGAACGACTCTCTTTTCGTTCACAACGTGCATCACGGATTCAAATGCATTCAGTGATTGATGGGATCTCACACTGTGTGTGACTGTGATGAGGGCTCTGTTTTGTCTCAGGCTATGTGGAAATTGACGTTCTCTATCACGCTTTGTGTCATGGCTTGCAGGGCATTGAAGGCTTCATGGGAAGGGTCACAATGCGTGTGACGGCTTGCAGGAGAGCACCTTCTTGCAGGTCATTGAAGGCTTCATGGAAAGGCTCACACAGTGTGTGACAGGTTGTAGGGCATTGAAGCCTTGATGGGATTGTTTTTTGAGCAAAAGCTGTCTGAAGTCGAATATTAAAAATGACATTATGTTATGAAATTGTATAGAGCACCTTATTATGTTATCAAATTGTATAAGAGCACCTTCCCACACTGTGTGTGACGCATTGAAGGCTTGATGGGACTCTTTTTTGACCTTGTGAAACTCAAAAGGTGTGGGGAGTCGAATATTAAAATGATATTATGTTTATGAAATTGTATAAGAGCAGCCCTTCTTCTGCCTTTGTGCATCTTAGAATTACCTTTAGCTATAGATTACCTTTAGCTTTGCTTGCCAATGGCTTTTATCAAATTGTAAAAGAGAACCCCTTGTTATGCCTTTGTGCATCTCAGAATTTGTGAGCTCATTTAGTTATAAATTATCTTTAGTTTTGCTTGCCAATGGCTTCCAAAGAACATAGTGCGAGTTCTTTTGTTCCCGAAGGACAAGAATCGTATGTAAGCAGTGGAGACTTGACGGTGCTGATAGCATGGATTTTGAAGGCGGTGAGGCTTATTGACAGCTTTTGTGTTGTGATTGCTCATTTTGGTTCGTCAAAATTTCAAAGAATTTCTATTGTGAAATGTATCTCTAACTTGTGTTGCGAATGTGCTACTCATTCTGAATTTTGCGAATATCAATTGGCGAATATCGTTGCTCGATCATGATTATTTTCATTACTCTTTTGCAAATGCAATGTTTGTTTGTCATTATCTTGTTCCTGTGTTATGGTACGCTTCAATCCTTCCATGGGCTTCGCTAGTCTTGAATCGCTACTTGCATTGTCAAAAGATAGTGAAAATGTAGTAGTAGGTCAATAGTAATGTTTCTCTAATCAATTGATTTACCTCAAGAAGTAGAAGAAGGCTTACCTTTTAGGGGCTTTTTAGAAAAATTCAAATGCATTGCTTTTGAAAATAGTGATCCACCATGTCACATGTGTAACAAGCAGCGCTCCCTCCAATAGCAATATTTCAAGTGGTTGAGCCTATGAGCACTTTCTCTTCAACTTATTAGGAAAAATATGAACCCTCTAGGGGCCCTTTGGGATTAAGGTTAATTAGAGGCCAGCCAATAGGAAGAGGGTGGTGGACAGACTCTATACCCTCAAAAATGTAGGGCGACAAGGTAGCCTCACACCTCTTAATGGCCTTTTACCTAGTGAGAAGGTAAGGGAGGTGGCTAGGGGAAAGGGATGGTTGGGGGGGGAAGGGGGGAGGGACCACTTTGACCTCTTTTCCCTCACTTTTTGGCCCAGATTTAAAAATACACAAAAAAATTCAAATTTTCAAAAAAAATCAAATTTCAAGTTTTCCCTCCTTAAAAAGTTTCCTAACCTATTTTATGGTCAAAAAAGTATTTTTGACCTCCAAAAGTCAAAAACGTGCACTAAAGAATTACAAAAAATTAATTTTTGTAAAAAAATTCAAAACATTATTTTCCACCCTCCAAAGTCTTTTCAAACCTATTGTATAGCTAAAAAGTGATTTTCTCTCTCTACAAACCCTTTTCCAAGCTCTCCATGGCTGCAACAACCACATGCACCCCCTATAGTCCAACATTATCTCCCTGCTAGCTTTCTCCCATCTTCATTGTAGCACCAAGCAAGCTTTTCCCCCATCTCTTTCCCTTGCCCACCACATAGTTTCACACCAAGCCAGCTCCTCTCCCTTTTCTAACCTCCATTACAGCATGAAACAAGATTCTACTCCTTCTACTTTCATTCATTCGCACTACATGGAAACCTCTACTCTTGAAGGTGGAAAGAGCATGAGCTTACATGACTTGTATACCACAACAACAGGAGGTGTGAATAGTGTGTGGGCATTGCAAGGGTTCATCTCCAACATAAAGATAGAATGGTGAGAAAACTATCCTTGTAGCTTACATTCAGAGCTTAACATCATCTCCATCTTTAAGTTTATCATGCTGGAGAGAATTAACCTCTTTATGGCTTTCAATGTTTACGCTTCACACCTCATAACACTGGGTGGTGCTATTTTGTTGATGGCTTTGGTACGCCATCTATAGTTGTGTAGCATGTGATTGAGTCTCACAATGCAAGTAAGTTGTGTTATCTATGGAGAGCCATCAAAGATTTCTCTTAAAATTTATTCTTTGTATAGTTTTCATTAGATTATTAGAATGATATCATTTTGTACTTTATAACTTTGTGCTCACATAATCTGTTGTTTACTTATAGAGTCAACTTGTTTTGAGAGGGCATGAGCAAGTAACCATGTGCAGAGATGAAAATCACCCTATTTTTGTTCCATGAGAGGAACTTCATGTCAAAAGATTTTGATAAGAATAGTAGGATTTTTATAGAATCTTGAACCAATAGGTACTCTCTAGGAGCTCTTAGAAAAGCTATCCATATAGTACTACTATCTTCCCTAGTGTCATCAAATACTCAATTGTATATGAATCTCTAGATGAGGAAGACAAATACTTGTAAGAGAAGCCTAACAACAACAACATTGTCTCCGTTTGTAATTATTTTTATGAGGCTGGATTCCTCTATAAATGCAATATAAATATGTCTTTTTGTTAAATGGTGTTGCATTGAGTGAGAGTATTTAATTTAGATTACTGGAGTTTCATACAGATTTGAGAGATATTGTTGATCTTTATGGATATTTTGATTTGCCTGTAAGATGTATCAAGTATCAAGTCTTAATCATTCCACCATGAAGCAATTCATGCAATACTTTGATTTCAGTTTAATCATTAATGGTTATTCTTATTAAAGTGGATCATAACCTTTTTCAAGATGTCCTCATTTGGGGATCTTGTATATATACCATTAACAACATTTCACAAGTTGAGAAAGCTAAATTCTTGCTTTCCAACATGTTATTGTTTCCATACTATGCCTATGCCAAGCTTGACTTAGAGAAATGACAACTTGAGATGGAGATGGAGATGTATAGGGGTGACTTTGAATCATGTTTCATCATACATATATTGTAAAGCCATTGTTTCCACCTTTTTGAGTAGTGTTGACAAGTTTTTGGTATCAAATCTTCTCAAATATCCCTATTCATTCGCTATTGGTAGCTATTTATTTGGTGTTGCTAAAGATGATACCAATAGCTATCACCTTGTGAACTTAATTGTTAAATTGCGGACTTGATTTTCACTATGTAGCTCATTTGGATAGAGAAAGTGTCAAAATAAATTATAGATACATGCATTGTTAACATAGAAGATATGTATCACTCGCGCCTATGTAAACTGCTAATCAAGAAACCTTTGGTTGGATACTATAACAGTAGGGGTCACATGTAGTTTCAAATACCAAAGAAATGTCTTAACCAAAGTATTCCCAAAAACACGAGGTGAACACAAGGAAGTTAAAATTGGTGGTTGATTTCTGGTGCTAAATGTTTAGTGCATAGAATTTGTGAGGCATTTGACATGGGGAGTTCACTAAAGTATATGTAACACAACACATGTGCTCAATAGAAGGGAATTTATATTCTTGTAAAGTTACAGAAACATGTGTAGGTAAGGCCTATAAGGGGTACTTTTAATCCATTGTGATGAACACACATGATATAGGAAAATTTTACATAGTGAATACTCTGGACATCAATGTTGAGATGTCGAGCTCTACACCTTGAGCTGGCATCCACTACGGGTCTTGGCCGCTTACGGCATTTACTCACTGGCGCGTTAGGTGACCGACACGGAGGATCTCTGCCAGTGATTCTACAGCTGGACTACACTTATAGTGCCAGCCTAGTACGCTTCTAGCGAGTTCACACTTAGTGACCGCATGTACATATGTGCTACTTTTCAGCTTTAGCACTTAGTCATTTTGTACTCTCTTTTCTGTGAAGAAGAAGAAGAAGCTTTCCATCTCTGTGTGCTTTGTGCTTTGTGCTTGTCTTGTGTAGCTCTCTTGCATCCTCATTCTTTACATGGTATCAGAGCCTGGTGCAGGCAAGAGAGGCTAAGAGAGCAAGAGCATCACAATCCCTTCGTTCGCAATCCACGACCAGATGCCGAAGGCGCCTCGCGCAGCGAAAAAACTTTTAGGGGTTTTTCGCACAAGTTTCTGAACAGGTCTCCAAAGTGCAGTATACAGAGATTTACTGTACAAGTACAGTGGTTGTATGTACGCTTGATTGTGGACACTCGTTGAGTGTAGAAAGCGTTACAGGAACCACGATAGCAGGTTCAACAGATTTGCAGGTTTTTGCAGATTGCAGCTATTTTGTCTTAGTGCTTCAAGATGTCTGACGGTTTCAGTCAGATTGTTACTGAGAAGCTTGAGAAAAATAACTACCCTGCATGGAAGTTCAGAATAACAAATTTCCTAAAAGGAAAAGGTTATTGGGACTATGTAGAAGGAGACAATGAAAAGGAACCAGAGATTCCCGAGGCAAATGCTACAGCAGAACAAAGGAAAGCTTTGAGGGACTGGCAACAAGGCCAGAGCAAAGTGATGTATTGGCTTTCTATGAGCATCACAGATGGCATGATGGGCTATCTACAGGATGCTGAAACCCCCGCCATTGCATGGAAAAACTTAGGCAGAGTGTTCGAGGTGAACACCAAGGCCAGGAAGCTTCAACTAAAGTCGGAGCTAAATCAGGTTAAGAGGAACAACCTCTCCATCAATGATTATGCTTTGAAGATCAAGAGTATCATTGAGGCTCTTGGATCTATTAAAGTCTCAGTGGAAGACGATGACATTGTCCGTGCATGCTTGGATGGTCTAGGAGATGAGTATGTACATTTTAGGTCTTCCATGAATACAAGAGACGACATCCCCGTGTTCCAAGATTTGATTTCTATGCTTATTCTTGAGGAGAAGAACCTTGACACATCTTCTTCTCATGGCAGAAATAATTCTGAACAGGCCTTCTATTCTAACTCCAACAGAGGTAGAGGTAGAGGTCGTGGTCGAGGCCCAAGGGGTTGCAGGGGCCAATTTCTGGAAGGTCAATCAAATCAAAACAATACAGGTGGCAGGGGAAACCAGTCTCAAGGCAGAGGGAGTCAAAGAGGTCGTGGTGCAGGATCAAGCAGGCAGCAACATACTCCAGATAGTAGAGAATGTTGGACTTGTGGTGAAAGAGGTCACATGTCACGTGACTGTCCAAAGGGAAAAGCAAGTAGAAAGAGAGAACAGGGCAACTATGCATCTACTAGCAGAGATGCAGATGACAGCAAAAACGAGCGCATGTTTGTTATGCAGCATGTAATGAATACAATGACTGCAGAGAATTCCACCCAAGATGATGTTTGGTATGTGGATTCAGGTGCCTCTAATCACATGACGTCTCGTGGAGAGTGGTTTAGAGATATGCGCAAACCAGATGTGTCAGGCTATGTGCAGACAGGAGATGACACAGCTCACCCCATTGCTCATGTAGGGGACATACCTCTAAATACGAAGAGTGGAAAATCAAAGTACTTAGCAGATGTACTTCATGTCCCAAACATTACAAAGAATCTTGTTTCTGTTGGACAAATGGTTGAGCAGGGTTTGCAGGTTCGCTTCAATCCAAATGGCTGTTATGTAGAAGATTTCCAGAATGGCTGTAAGCTGATCACAGAGGGCAAATGTGTGGGCAGAATGTTTACGCTGAATGTAGACATGCCTGAGGTAAAAGCTGCATTATTTGCACAGGGCACAGGTGTTGTGGCTGATGTTGACATTTGGCACAAACGCATTGGCCATGTCAATGATCAGAGATTGCGCAGCCTGCAATCAAAACAGATTGTAAAAGGTTTGCCCAAATTCAAGGTGGATGGTATGCATAAAGTGTGTGCAGCATGCCAGTTTGGAAAACAATCAAAGGGCTCATTTCCACATGAGCGCAATGTATGTAAAAAGCCACTTGAGGTGGTGCACACAGATGTTTGGGGTCCAACCGATACTGCAAGTATACATGGTTGCAGGTATTATGTCTCTTTCATTGATGACCATACAAGGAAAGTATGGGTCTACTTCATGCGTAACAAAAGTGAAGTGTTTGGTCACTTTCAAGACTTCAAAGTCATGATTGAGAAGGAGACAGATATGCAAATCAAGACATTGAGGTCAGATGGAGGGGGAGAGTACTTCTCCAATGATTTTTCAGATTTTCTGCGAATGCATGGTATACACAGGCAGTTTACATGCAGATATACTCCACAGCAGAATGGGGTCGCAGAAAGGAAAAACAGGCACATTGCAGAGGTTGCACGTGCATTGATGAATGAGAAGAACATGCCTCATCATTTCTGGGCTGAAGCTGTAAATACAGCTGTGTACATTATGAACAGGACACCTACAGCTGCGGTGCATGATGTAACACCTGAGGAAAAGTTTACAGGTACAAAGCTTGATTTGGCACACTTGAAAGTGTTTGGCTGCATAGCTTACGTGCATGTACCAGATGAGTTGCGTAGGAAATTGGATCCTAAAGCAGAGAAATGTATTCTTGTGGGATATTCCCTTGAACAAAAGGGGTACAGGTGCTACAATCCTACTACACGAGAATTACGAGTGAGCAGAGATGTAGTCTTTGATGAGATGAGCAGCTGGTACAGCAATGCACATGGCACTATTGGGGCTGATGTAAAAGATGATGTGGTTGTACAAAATGTGAGGCCACAGTCACAGGTTTTGAGTGGACCACAAGAGTCCTCTTCTCGTGACTCTGTTGAGAAACCATGGAATGGTAGACTACGTACGCAGGTTACTCCACCAACAGGTACAGGGAATGTATCACAAAAAGGAAAGGAAAAGGTTGATGAACCTCCCTTTATGGTTGATGCATCATCAGGTTTTTCACATGTAGACATGGATTCAGATGGTTCTGAACAAAGTCTTGATGAGGAATTTGGAATTCCGGCTGTCAGGACACCTGGTGTAAGGAAAGTACAAGAAGATGCTAGAGGGCAAAGGAGTGACCCAGGACCGCGCAGATCTAATAGAGTCAGAAATCCAGTTCAGAAATTGACTTATGATGGGTATCTAGCGCATCACCAAGCCTACATGGCTAAGGTGATACAGGATGTGGAGCCCACATGTTTTGAGGATGCAGTTGGAAATGTGCATTGGGATGATGCAATGAATGAAGAGATGGCTGCATTGGAAGCAAATGACACATGGGAGTTGGTGCCATTGCCAAGTGGCAAGAAAGCTATTGGCTGCAAATGGGTGTATAAAACCAAGCATAAGGCTGATGGTAACATTGAGCGTCACAAGGCAAGGCTGGTCGCAAAGGGTTATGCACAGACGTATGGCATAGACTATGAGGAGACCTTTGCTCCAGTGGCAAAGATGACGACAGTGAGAGCTGTCATAGCAGTGGCTGCATCTAGAGGATGGATTATGCATCAAATGGATGTAAAGAATGCCTTCTTGAATGGTGAGTTGCAAGAGGAAGTGTATATGGATCAGCCACCTGGTTATGTCGATCCAGGTTACCCAGATTATGTATGCAGACTTCTCAAAGCTTTGTATGGTTTGAAGCAGGGCTCTAGAGCATGGTATGACAGGATTGCCAAGTATCTTGTCAGTATTGGTTTTAGGAGAGCTCATGCTGATCATTCACTCTATGTACGTGAGAGTGATGTGGGGATTGTGGTCATTACTATATATGTAGATGACCTTATTATTGTTGGTGACAATGCTATGGAGATTGACCATGTGAAGGGTCTTCTCAAACAGGAGTTTGAAATGAAAGATTTAGGCGAGTTGTGCTACTTTCTTGGCATTGAAGTGATCAGGACTCCAGAGGGTGTATGGCTATCACAGAGACAATATGCTTTGGATATGTTGTCAAAGTATGGTATGGCTGATTGTAAGCCAATTTCTATTCCCTTGGATGTGAATGCAAAGCTGAGTGCAGAGAAGGGTGATGTTGTTGAGGATGTCAACATGTACAGGAAGATTGTGGGTAGTCTAATCTACTTGACTATCACGAGGCCAGACTTGAGCTACACAGTAGGCTTGGAGAGTCAGTTCATGCAACTTCCGAGGAAGCCACATTTGGATGGAGTACGACGCACACTTAGGTATGTGCAAGGTACTCTTGACTACGCATTGTTCTATGCAGCAGATGCACCATTAGCATTGTATGGGTATACAGATGCAGATTGGGCAGGTAGCATTGTTGATAGGAGATCTACGAGTGGCTTCATGTTCTCTTTTGGGAGTGCTGCTGTTACTTGGAGCAGCAAAAAGCAGCCTACGGTTGCTTTATCGAGCACAGAGGCCGAGTACAGAGGTGCAGCAGTTGCGGCGTGCGAGGTAGCTTGGCTACGCACATTACTTGAGGACTTGGGAGTGCAGGTGGACCAGCAGATTTTCATCCATTGTGACAACCTCAACAGCATGCAGTTGGCTAGGAACCCAGTGTTCCATGCCAGGACCAAACACATAGAGGTCCATTACCACTACGTTCGAGAGCGAGTGTTGGCGGGCGACATCGACTTGGTCTACGTCAGCACAGAGGAGCAGATAGCGGATATCTTTACCAAGGCCCTCAGAGCTGAGAAGCTTCGACGTTTTCGGACTATGCTTGGACTCTGCGACATGCAGAGCTCGAGGGGGAGTGTTGAGATGTCGAGCTCTACACCTTGAGCTGGCATCCACTATGGGTCTTGGCCGCTTACGGCATTTACTCACTGGCGCGTTAGGTGACCCACACGGAGGATATCTGCCAGTGATTCTACAGCTGGACTACACTTATAGTGCCAGCCTAGTACGCTTCTAGCGAGTTCACACTTAGTGACCGCATGTACATATGTGCTACTTTTCAGCTTTAGCACTTAGTCATTTTGTACTCTCTTTTCTGTGAAGAAGAAGAAGAAGCTTTCCATCTCTGTGTGCTTTGTGCTTTGTGCTTGTCTTGTGTAGCTCTCTTGCATCCTCATTCTTTACAATCAAACACTAGACCTCTATCTCATGGCCATGCATTAAAACAAAGCCCCTATTTGTCATTTTAAAGCCCTAGAGACCCTCAACAAGAGGGACCAGAAGGGCGTGCAAAATGGCCATCCAGGGACAAATAGGGACCAAGATATTTCCAAGAACAGGGGATGGGTACCAAGAAGTAAAAAATGGTTGTGATAAGCATGATACAAGGTTTAGGTATTTGCCATTGGGGGGGGGAGTTTGCTATGAACACATTAAACTGCCCAGTTCTGTCTCATGACTATGTATAAGAAAGCCTATACTTGCCATTTTAAGGCCCCAGGGACCCTCAACAAGAAGGGCCACAAGGGTGCGAAAATTGGCCATCCAAAATTTTTGGATGGCCAATTTTCGCACCCTTGTGGCCCTTCTTGTTGAGGGTCCCTAGGGCCTTAAAATGGCAAGTACATGCAAACTTTTGATGCATGGCCATCCAGGGACAAATAGGGACCAAGATATTTCCAAGAACAGGGGATGGACACAAGGAAGTAAAAAAATGGTTGATAAGCATGATACAAGGTTTATATATTTTCCATTGGGGGTGGCGGGGGGGGGGGGGAGAGTTTGCTATGAACACATTAAACTGCCCAGTTCTATCTCACGGCCATGCATAAAAAATATGCATGTACTTGTCATTTTAAGGCCCCGGGGACCCTCAACAAGAGGGGCCACAAGGGTGCGAAAATTGGGCATCCAATTAGGGATGAAAAGCTGCTGATGAAAAGCTGTTGCATTGTCCTACTAGGGATCTCTCCATGTTAGCATAATGATTTTTGGTGTAGTGGGAACCACATTGCCACCGAGGAGAGCTTTGTGCCATCGTAAAAGCTTCATGTTATGCCAGTTCCTTGAGCCATTCTTGCAAACAACTCCACTCAACTAGCATAGTAAGAGATCACCTTGTAACAAAAACATGTATGAATTTAACATTTGCAAGCTGTATAATAAAGACACTTGTTAAGTATATGTTGTTAAAATTTTCAAGTATTTCCATCCAATTGGGAATAAACAATCCTAAAATATACATTAGGATGAGATTATCCACCTTTAATAAGCATGGATTTGAAGCACCTACCTGCAAGATGTAACAAAAAAGACTGTTTTAGAGAAAAACGGTGACACTTGGCCTCTCTAACCTGCAACCTTTCATTATTTGTGCACAAAAGCAACCTTTGTGCTAAGCACTACAAAACAAGTAGAGGCAACACCTTAGACTTCAAAGTCTATGATAAGAAGAACACAACCAAAAGTAAGAAGTATATTGTTACCTTGCACAAAGGGGTGTTTTATTCAAATATGTGATGGTATTCGCAAGCTTCATAATGTACACATCATTTTCTTGTAATTGTTGTTGGAGAGTTTCAACCTCCCTCTTCGAAGCGGCAATACTTTCTTGTAATGCCACTGTTTTGAGCTGAAGAGCTTGACATTCGTGCATCCATGAATGCAAAGAAGCACCTGCACCCATACACAACCAATTAAAATAGCCCAACAAGCCTACTTCTTCCCTCCCAAGATATTGAAGAACCATCAACATTCCTCTTACTGATGGTACGATGTTCCTGGGGTGACCTCTGCTCACCCTCACGTGCGGCCTTCAGTGAAAACGCCGCGGACAAGCAAATATGTATGCTTACGATCTGTGATGTCCGTGAGCACCATGGTAGTTGTTGCGTGAGGAAGCAAAGGATGAAAAGAGAGAGGGGGAAGGAGGAGGGAGGAACATGGGAGGTGAGAAGGGGGCAGTGGGGGAGAGGGAGAGAGAAGGGAGGAGGAGGAGAGGGAGGAACATGGGAGGAGGGAAGGGGGCAGTGGGGGAGAGGGAGAGAGAGGGGAGGAGGACGAGAGAAGGGGTAGGGAGGGAGAGGAGAGAGGAGAAAGAAAGAACAAAGTTATTTTTTTTTGGAGGGGAGGATTTTTTTTTTGAAAAATTGGACTTTTAGTGCTTGTAGGTTTAAAAAAAGGTCAAAAAATGATTTTTTGATATGTATATATATGTGGGAGGGGGGGGGGGGAGTTTTAAGTCAAAGAAGTAAAAATAACTTTTTTGAAAAAAAATCAAATTTTGGCTCTTAGTGACCCACGTTTTTGCTGATGTGGCCACACCTCTTTACTCCCTTCACTTTCAAAAAGCTAGAGAGAGAAGGTGACCTCTTAGGTCCACATCTTACATGTGTCCAAAAAAAAGGCTAGAAAAGCCTACTCAAAACTAGCTTCTTGAATTCCCTCGCCCCTTAACCCACACAACATTAGCCTCAATCCCTAAAAATTAGGATTCATTACAAGGCCTATGCAAGGTCCATATTTCTCCTAATGATGCACCATTTCATGCACAACGAGATTTTGAAACACTTAGGCTTTATTGTGCATCCTCGCATTGTGCATTGTCTCTACCACAATAGCATTGCATGCATAATAGCTGTACACAATATGCTCACATGATTCCTCAATAGATAGCCATCGAATCTGTGTGTGTGTGTGTGTGTGTGTGTGTGTGTGTGTGTGTGTGTGTGTGTGTGTGTGTAACACGTAGAAGTATATGTAGACCTTTATCGCATCAACAATACTTTCAAAAGAGAGAGAAATTAAGCTATTGACAACAGTTGAGGACCGGATTTGCATGGAGTCGGTCCCCCCTCCAAAAGGCTTTGTATTATGGTTTCTCCCATCAAGAGAGACATTGTACAATACAATTCTTTGTGTTCCTTCAAGACTAGCTAGTGCAATGAAGATGAAAGCTTCATGCACTAAGAAAAACACTTAACAAACACAACATCAATTATCCCCGGTCTCAGACCCAAGACCTCACACACCTTCGAACATGGTGAGAGCTAGCAGGGTATGAAAGTAGATTGAGAGGAAGAAGGAGTATCTTACGAGAAAGATGTACATCTCCTCACATAATCACTCATATTAGCATAGCTTAGCTTAGTAATTAGCTTGGTAGAGGAGATGAGCATGCATTGAAGCTTGGCTCTTGGTTGGATTTGCATCCACATGCCAAGAGTATGTTGATGTAGGCTTCTATCTCACAAGCTTGGAGTAGGTGATGAGCTCTCCATTAAAGATTGGGAAGAGATAGTCTTCTTTCCTTCACACCTAGGCTGTGTGTGAGTGTGTGTGTGATAATGCCTTGCAAAAATCAGCCCCCTCTCTCTCTTGGGCGAGCCCTCTTGCTAATTGCTCTTGCTATCCTCCCATTGGACCTCCCCAGGGCTAGCCTATCACAATTAAGCAGCATAAGTGATAGCCTTCTGACATGTGTCCCCCTTTCCCCTTTTGTGAGAGCTTTAGGTAATTTAATAATTAAACTAAACTCTCATTGGACCCCTTTGCCTCCTGGCCAATAGGAATCAGGCAAGCCATTGGGCTGCTGAATGCTCATTGGACCCCTTGGGAGACTGTCCAATAGTCTTCTAGAGGACTTAATTCTCATTGGTTATTTTATTAAGTGTTTTTAAATTAATTAAACTAGATTTACTCTAGCCTAATTCTCATTGGTCCACCTCCAAGGCCATTCAATAGGAATTGGGTACACCTTGTGGGCATCTGGGCTAGGGAGCTGACATGTGTCCCTCATTCCCTTTGTGTAAAGGGAGCTTGTGTGTGTGTGTGTGTGGCTTTCTCTCTCATCCCCTACATGCTAGGCTCGCCCCCTCCTATGTAGGGATGTACAAAGACTTTTTTGGTCACACACAAAGCATCCAATTCCCTTAAGGTTGACCTTTCGACACAACCTTTGAATTTTGGAACCTTAGCATTTTGGAAGTCTTAATGGGCTGAACCTTAGGGTATTTTTAACCCATTGTTTCACATGGCTCTTTTGCAGATGGCCCCCCCTTTGGATCCCTATGGTGGCCGGTCTGCTAGCTTAACCAATATTCTAGCTTTTTCTCCCCTGGAACTTCCCCACATTAAATGATCAGTTTAATATGAGAAAATCATTTAGGAGAATTAGATATTGTTTATTATGACATAAAAGTTGCAAGATGTTGGTATGTGTGTGTGTGTGTGTGCGCGTGTGACAGATTGGTCTCATAGGTCATGTTGGCATTTTAAAGAGGCTAATAGAGCAGTTGTGTGTGTGTGTGTGTTTGTGTGAGAGAGAGAGATTGGTCTCATAGGTCATGTTGGAATTTTAAAGAGGTTAATAGAGTAGCTCATTTTATTTGAGTTCCAACTCCTCTCTCCCCCTGTTTTGCTACCCCTTATATGCTCCACGGCATGCGAAGGACAATCAACAGACCAATACTACATATATGCGTGCCATAGGACAACAACAAAGTTTTGTTTCTCTCTCTCTCTCTCACTCTCTGTGTCGGTCTCTCTCTCTCTCTCTATAATAGATTAGTCTCATAGGTCATGTTGACATTTTAAAGAGGTTATTAGAGCTCATGACGAGGTTTGCAGGGGGTTTTCATATGAATAATGCGATGTTGCTAAAGCAGACCCTGACAGCCATGAGATTGCATGGGCTTTGGTTGAGGATTAAATATTAGAGAATGTCAAGAAGCATAAAGGGGGACTGATCAATCAAAAAATAAAAAGTTCATATCCGATTATGGCATGAAGGAAGCCCCCACATTTGACGGACTGATAGAGAATGTTGTGGACAATCCTGCAGCGTCCAGCCTCCCTCTACAACACATGTGGATAGCCTCTCAGCCCCTCTACATAGCATGGGTGGATAATCTTTCCGATGACCTTGAGCAACAGGCAGTGAAGGAAAAAGAGAAGGTGAAGTCTACAAAGACAGTCCTGGCTATAAAGCGGGACTTATGGTTGCGCAATGAAGGCACCTCCTCAGCTTGTGCACCCATCATTGGAGAGGTAGAGAGCCTGAGAGAGGAGGTGGAGAAATTGAAATCCTCTCCAATAGAAAATGTAGCTACGATTTCCAAAAAGGAGGCTAAAATCAAAGCCCTTACAAGGGTACTCTCCAAGTCCTTTGGATTCAATGATGCTGCAAGGATGAAGGAGGAGGTCTTAGCCATGCAGGTACTCTAGTCTTCTCTGTCTTTAAGGTGTATAAAGTGCTAAAAGTGGTTGAAAGTGCTCACCTTTTAGCACTTGCAAGCACTTCCAGCCACCTATGCAAGCTCTTTTAAGCACATGCAAGAAATTCCAAACACCTCAAAATGCCTGCAAGTGCTTGCAGGTGCTTAAAAGTGCTTGCAAGTGCTAAAAAATGCTTAACTATTTAGCACTTGCAAACACTTTTAACCACCTGCAAGCACTTCCAAGCACTTCTAAAGACCTACAAATGCTTGCAAGTACTAAAAAATGCCTAACTTTTATGCACTTGCAAGCACTTTGAATCACCTGCAGGTATATTCAAGCACTTTCAAACACTCGCAAACTCTTTCAAATTCTTTAAGATGCTTCAAAGTGGTTAAAATTGCTTCAAAATGCTTTCAAAGTGCTTAAAAGTGCTTTTTGCAATCACTTTAGAGCACTTTTAACCACTTTTAAGACCTTGCAAGCACTTGCAGCAGTTTGGATAGATAGAGCACTTGCAGGCACTTGCAAGTGTTTACAAGTACTTGAATGTTCCAGCAAGTGCTCCAAGGTGCTTGCAAGTGTCTGCAGCTAGGGCCTGCATGTCCCCCATCATGGTTGGTTGTGCAATAATATTCCTTTGTTTTTCATTTTGTACAGAAAATAGTTTAGGAAATGGACAGGGAGCTTGGTGATTTAGAAATTAGAAGGCAGGCCTCGTTCATGAAGGGGTCCAGTAAGTTCATGAAAAGAGAGGGCAGGGCCCTTCTAGTGCCCACTCCACCTTCCAAGTCTAAATTTAGTGTGGGTACTATTTTTGTGTGTGGAAATTGTGTGGCTTGTGGTCAAGAACTGTTGGGAAAATATGCGGCCGGTGTCTTTCGACTACTGTGTGCCCACAGATACCATCCGTTCTGCTTTTCAATGGTCAATGCGACTGAGCCCAAGTGTGTTCTACCAGACTCTAAATGGGAGATAGTGCTGGATAGAAAGAGCTCAAGGTGGCTTGAAATAGAAGATAGCCATGGTTACACAATGAAGGAAATAGAGAGAGAAGTACACACACTCCTTTGTAAAGTGGACTCAATACGCCAAAAGCATATAATACCTTTAGCTTAGGATATAGAATGTGTATATTTTTAGCATAGACTTTAGGCTTTATTTATACACAAAGAGGAGTGGATATCCGACTCTGGCACTCCTTCCATTAGGAAGCGAATGGGGTCTAGGAGGGCCTCTTTATGTGGTTGTTTAAGGAAGTCAAACCTTTAGTACTAAGAAAGTAATCAAACGAAAGCTTTTGAATTGAACAAGCAAAACGGATACTTTATTGAATTCAAATTTCCCCCACAAAATGGAACTCAAAATCTAGTGGGCAAAACCATATCATGTAGCATATCTATGGACAAAGCTTGACGAGTAGATTACAGATCTATGATCTCCGCTCCAATTGAATATCATATGTGGGAGTTATGGAAGGCTCAAAATCATAAAATTTTCCACCTTCTTGTTTGGGATAAAAGTGCATCCTTTGACCACTCTTACATACCCACCATTCTTGCACACATGGAATACATCTATTCGTCAAATAGTTAATCACCTCCATAAGCTCAAGGCAAATAAAGAGGCCCTCCTAGACCCCATCCTCTTCCTAATGCATGTCTATTTAGCTTACACATAGCCATACCAAAGACCTTATAGCTCATAAGACAAATGTCCAAATATTACCCTATACATGTGTAGAGGTGATTCCTATAGTCGCTGAAGAAGGACATGCCTATTAGGATGCCGACTGTAGTAGTGGAGGTTCTCGCATGCCAGTTTTGTCGGTGTTAGGTCAAAGGCCACAAACCCAACAAATCTCCCCCTGAACTTTGGACTAGACAAGTACAACTGCAAAGAACTCAATTGTCACACAGACAAGACCACACAGGTTATGATTCATTGAGCTATGGTGCCATGAAGGCCAAAGACGTCTCCCCTTGAACACAAGTCTCTCAGGACCAGTTGTCCAACACAAATTAAATTGTCCTCTTGATGACTCCAGTGGGGCTCACTCATATTTTGCCTACAAGTTGCCACTTTCACTTCCAAGTTGCAAGACTCCTAGCTTCACATCCTCCCCTTATACAATGCTGCTGTCTGGATGATGATGCTGCTGCTGCTACATATGGAAGAGGGATGGACCATCTTTCCACAGTGTATATGTTGTCTGGATTTCCAACAATCCTTTGATTGTCTGGGTTGGTAGCACTTCTTCTCGACACATTTATTTAATGCAAATCCAAAATGCAAAAAATGAAAAACTAGCTGCATGATTTGGTGATACTCCCCTTCAGATGGTATTTTCTTTTCTCTCAAATTTTCTCTTAGCCTGCTTGTACACGAGGAGCTTAGAATTAGGCGACTCATTTCCGGTTTGATTCGGTGGTGCTAGCACGTGATGCTTATCGCTAAAGGAGTGGCCCCTTTGATATTGAAATAGCAAGCTTCCCACCGACTTTGGATTTCAAAGAAGGCTTCAAAAATTTGTGAGGTTCACATGGCCCCTATGGAGATTGGACTCAGTTGTTCACATGGCCCCTATGGAGTTTGGACTCAGCTGTGTGTGAGTGTGTGAACACACTTTTGTACACAAGCTTTAAAAACAAAATCAATTTTCTGTGGAAATTGAACACTCTGGCATTGTAAGAAATCTACTGAAAACCTCTCTCTGTCGACTGTCGCGTGTGTGTGTGTGAATTACAGGGCTATGGCAGGGATGTTGAGCAAGGCCACAACTCTAGTACACAGTGATGTTGACGGGCTAGGTTTTAGTGCTTGAAGGCGAGAAGTCTCATCTCATGAGGGGAGAACCAATGGTGTTATGAAGTAGCTTCTTGGCCGCTCTTAATTAGGTGCTAGCAGGAAGAGCACACGTGGCAGGTGTAGTGAGCACTTCGATGGTTTGTTGAGGCCAGCAATTAGCGACTCGATCATGAGCAAGCCTCAATCACGTGATTTGCAGAGCTACGAGCAGAGATAGTTACGACATCAGCTTGAGCAGGAGATGGGTTGTTGATGGAGACTCATGAGCTCAATCACAAAGAGATGAGGGGTGGTAGGAGCTGAGAGCGGCAATAAGAGTGCGTAGTGTGTGTTTGAAGATAGTGCTGCAGCAATTCACGACCAGGCTGCCCTTCTTGGATACCCAGCTTCAAATGTTATGGCCTAATAGCGTTTTCTGTTAATAATCTCACACACACACACACACACACACACACACACACACACACACATAGAGAGAGAGAGAGAGAGAGAGAGAGAGAGAGAGAGAGAGCAGGTGCTGTCAAATGAGTGGCGAGCTGAATCTTCTGTCTTCTGCTCGATCAGAGCTTGCAAGTGGGGGCGCTTTGATGTGGGAAGAACATCCGCGAGCTCGGATTTGATTAGTTCAATGCAAGCTTGTTGATTTGAGGCGATTAAAGATGCCAATTTGAGCTCTTAATTAGCTCGCAATTAGCTATTAATCACTTGAAGAAAAAAAATTGGGGCTTCCTAAGATGTGCACGATCTTGCTAAGTTTGTGGTGGTGCTCACTAGCTCTGATACCAATTGTTGGATAGAAGGAGCTCAAGGTGGCTTGAAATAGAACGTAGCCATGGTTACACACCGAAGGAAATAGAGAGAGAGAAGTACACACACTCCTTTGTAAAGTGGACTCAGTCCACCAAAAGAATATAATACCTTTAGCTTAGGATATAGAATGTGTATATTTATAGCATAGACTTTAGGCTTTATTTATACACAAAGAGTAGTGGATACCCTGGCACTCCTTCTCTAATTAGCTTACACATAGCCAATCTAAAGGCCTTACAGCTCATAATCCAAATGTCCAAATATTACCCTATGTGTAGAGGTGGTTGCCATAGTCGGTGAAGAAGGACATGCCTATTAGGATGCCGACTATAGAAGTGGAGGTTCTCACAAGCCAGTTGTCGGCGTTAGGTCAAAGGCCACAAACCCACAACAGATACCCCATATAGCAAGATGTTGGGCACTTGGGAATTCTTATGAGGAGCTTGAAGGTAGGTTGGTCATTTTATACAACAGAACTTATGCTAATCTATTGTGGAGACTAATTGTGTGCGTTGTTTCAGCTGAGCCAATTACTGAGATAAAAGCTTCCACATCATCTATGCACGATGTGGACGAGATCTTTGACCTTGACGCCATGCTATTGAAGTACAAGAACTTTGAGGGTGGGAAAACTGTTGAGGGTGGTGATGGAGACATTCTAAAGGAGACAACTCCGTCCGCAAGCAACCCAGGTAATGTCAGTTTTGTATATCTATCTCCTCCCATGTCTGAATCATGGTCACCGTGTTCATTGTGATCACAATATGCTGCCGAGGTACTGATGCGTGTAAGGAGGACAGTGTAGTTGAGGTAGAGGATCCTAAAATGGAATTAACCCTGCAATTTGTAGTGGTGGAGATGCGGAAGAAGAGAAACAAGCGGGTGGAGGATGAGCTGTCCCAGGACCCCAAAAAGAGTACTGGCACCTCCCCCCAAAAACCAGAGCATGCAAGAAGCTTTAGTTTCTTGCAGCTTTGTATCTTTTTTTTTCATGCAATCTGTTTTAGATTGCAGCTTTGTATCTTTTGTCTTGGCAACATAAATATAAGTCTTCTCTCTTAGTTTATGTCCATTTTGTGCTCTGTAGTTAAAATTCACGTGGTTGGTTCAAAACCCCCACCCGCCCACCGATGAGGTAGAGAACATTGATCGCCATCTTCCTTGTTAGGAACCAATGTCTTGCTTCCCAGTCCATAGATATTTGGAAGCAATTGTAGACTTCAACAATGTGCTTGCTTGTGTGCATGATAAGCGCAAAGGATTAGAACCCCTAGATTTAAACACGTTGTACTTTGACAAAGTAAAGGGGGGATGATAACGTCACCTACTATGTACAGAATGATGCATAATTATTCTTTCTTGGACTGTGTCAGATAGCAGATACTTTTATGTGGTCGTTGTGCGCCTGCCACAATCTTGAGAAGGGTATGGACAAGTGCCTATCTCAGGCCAAGCCTTGTCTGAGTGGGTGGCTGGCAAAGAACTACTGCCATGTTAGCAGTTGGGAATATGAAAACCCCCCAAAGCAAATGTTTTTCAAAAAACTAGAAACCTTTTGGTACCTCTTTCCTAAGTTCAATACGTTTATAATTCCCTCTATAAGATGTACTTCAGTGATCTCGGTAATTTTGTCATTCTGTCTGGGATAGAAAAGAAAAATGAGATGCAGTGGGAAAATTTCCTCAAGGAGGATGTTGCCTCATTTATATTACAGTGGGTTGAGACTCTTGACAAAGCCAAGACTATTAGGGAATGTCTATTTGATGCTAGGAAGGATGAACTTGCACAATTGGACTAGGCACTGGCACATGGAAAAGTACGCGTAAAACAAAAAATTCTTGCATCGAAACTGCCACCTCCAGCAACCAAGTAGAAGCGGCCACCTCGGCAAAAATGGCTAGAGCAGTCTTCTAACTAACTAACTTTACTCCTTGAAAAAGCTAACTCCCTATAAAGCTAACTGTTCTTGTATCTAAACCTGAATATACTATGAAGAATTTTGCAAGTCAAATGTTTCTGTTGTTGTCAACTGGGTTGGGTGTTAAGTGTTGGTTAAGTGGTCAAGTGGTCAAGTGGTTCAAAGTGATGTCTAAGTGATCCAAAGTGCTTAAAAGTGCCGGTATGGTGGTCCAAAGTGGTCCAAACTGGTCCAAAAATCTAGTCAAGTGGTTCAAGTGGTTGTTAAGTGGTGGTCAACAAGTACAAAGTGTTGTCCAAGTGGTTCAAGGGGTTGGTCAAGTGGTTCAAAGTGCTGGTCAGGTGGTTCAGAGTGCTTTCCAAGTGGTCCAGGGGGGTGATCAAGTGGTTCAAGGGGCTTGTTAAGTGGTATAAAGTGCTTAAAGTTGTTGGTCAAGTGGTCGTAAGTGGTCCAAAGAGCTGGTCAAGTGGTTCAGTGGGGTTGGCCAAGTGGTTCAAAGTGCTTGTCAAGTGGTATAAAGTGTTGGCAAGTGGTTCAGGGGGTGGTCAAGTGGTTCATAGTGCTTGTCAAGTAGTATAAAGTGCTTAAAAGTGTTGGTAAGGTGGTCCAACGTGTTGGTCAAGTAGTCCTAAGTGGTCCAAAGAGCTGGTCAAGTGGTTGAGGGGGCTAGTAAAGTGCTTAGAAGTGCTTTTAAGTGTTTTAGGGGTTGGTAAAGTGGTTCAGGGGGCTAGTGAAGTTCTTGTCAACTAGTCAAGTGCTCAATAATGCTTTCAAGTGTTTTAAAAGACATCTTTTATCACTCTACTATGGAAAGTACTAGCTATTTAGCACGGGTGATTAGCTGTAATTTTAGAGTGAAGTAGTCTGGTGATCCCCCCCCCTCAACTTTAATGTAATCCTTCCTCACTCTCTTTAATATAGTTCATTGCCTCCTTTTTCTTTTTTAAATGCTAGCTACTGTTAAAATTACTAGCCAAGTCCTAAAGTCAAATTTTACATAGATAAATCTTACAAGTTCTCGTTTGGGGGCATACTGTTATAGATTTTCCACTACAAGAGGTTGTGCACTTGTGACGTTTTTAGGAATGGAAATACATTAGGTTGTCATACTCCCCGGTGTCGCTAAGACTGTCGCTAATAGCATCGTTACGGGAACGTTTCTATGAGCGTCGCTATAACTGTCGCTATATGCGTCACTATGGCCTTCGCTATATAGCGATGCATATAGCGACACTAATAGCGACGCTTACAGGCTACCTATAGCGATGCTTATAGAAACGTTGTAGAGCCTTATATAGCGACGCCCGAGAGTAAAAAAATTTGGTGGCAGGGCATTCCATCAACCATATTGAATTTTTCAATAATAGAGTAAACCTAAATGAATCCAAGATAAGCCCAAATTCAGCATTGGGTCTATACTTTAGGTATAGACCCAAAGTAGTCACCCACAAGACAATATTCTCATTAACTCCATCATCCATAGTATTGTTTGTAGAATAAAGATAGAAAAATGGCAAAAGTAAATTGATGAAAGTAAATCAATGACAATTGTACACATCATAGGCAAAATCACTTGATTGTTAAGCTTTGCAAATGTAATAGTTACAACACCATTGTCATTATTGAGAAAATATACATGGTTTTCCAATAGTTACAAAACGACGTATACATGCCATCTCATGATACATATGCTATGACAAAAGGAAATTAATGCTATATAGCTATGCTAGACTGACGTCGTCTAATCACACATCTCATCGTGTCCAAGCGGCTTATCTGTCGAATTTTGCAAAAAATAAACAATAAGACAGCTTTTTGTAAGTATAAACATATAATTTACAAAACAATACAACAAATAGAAAAGAGTCAACCCTAATACTGACCATGCCACCACGAGAACTCAGAATGTCCATCAGGACGTTTAAGTCCTTCGTGCCTGCGTACTCACGCTCGTACGGTGTGGGGTCATGTTCTGTCATTGATCACTATTCAAAACATACAAAGAATCCATTATGTTAGAATTTAAAAACCCCTAAACCTTAAACCATCAAATCTAAAGAGCAATGCGAAAACACTTACAAAATCGGCCTCAAATGATGCCCACCCGCCGCTCCCCAAGTGGTGCGAGCTCCTTGCCTCTACTCGCACTTTGGCTACCTCCTTTTGTTGCTTCCACTTGTAAGGATTCTCGCATGCTGCTCGCTTCGCATTCTTTCAATCTTCTTTGGCCAGCCAATCTGGCCTGTTCCACCTATGCTTTATTGCATTTTGCACTTCAAAACGCTTGTGCTTGCGGTATTCGCGCATTCGAACCTTCATCAGGTCTTCACTAAAGCGGTCATCCCGTGTTGACACGAGAAACTCGTCATGCAGCATACAGATGAATCTGTCTTTTAATTCACTTGGCACTTCACTCAGGTGTTTAGTATGTAGTGTCTAAACACCTCAGAGCAAAGACCGCGCATGCGCAAGATCACCTTCTTGCCTTCATCATCCAAGATGATGCCACCGCTGAAGTCGACGGAGTAAGGCAAGCCCTCTCGTCGGTGACGCGTGAACTAGGTGTCCCGGCAGGGGGTCTCTAGCGGCATGTCGATGGGGGTACGGACGTCAGGTGTCTCCACTAGAGTCTAGGCCACGAAGTAAGGAGTGTGACTGGGGTGACTCTCTGAGGAGTAGCTAGTAGTGTGTAGCCAGGAACAACCCTTAGCTGTGCAAAACCTAGCATAGATGGCGATGTCATAGCTGGTGTGGGGTCGGGCAAAGAAGGGGAAGGTAAAGAGACTCTTCAAACACGAGGCGGTGTCGAGGCATCAGCGGCGGCATCCCCACAACAACTGTCGCCGCCACCACTAGAGTGTCGGTGCCTAGACGAGTGTGAAGATCGTCTCGTCAACATCAAAGCTTTGGAGTGCGCTGAATGCTGCAAAACAGAGGGAGACGTTGAAGGAGTAGAACGACGTGATGGTGCTCCAGAGCAATGACGATCCTCGTACCACTGCCTCTGTCGGGGTGACAAAGAAGAAATAAACTCATCATCATCCATACCTGCATTAAGCACACAAACATTTGATCTTAATATTGAATGGAGAAGAAAACATGCTCAAGTAGAGAGAGAGAGAGAGAGAGAGAGAGAGAGAGAGAGAGAGAGAGAGAGAGAGAGAGAGAGAGAGAGAGAGAGAGATAGATAGATAGATTGAATTATCATCCACGGAGGTCAGATATGACCCATGGGACCAAAAACAAGCATTACAACGGTGGCGTTTGTAGCAAATTGCACTGATACATATCAGTTAAGGACTGAGGGTCCATTGGGAAGATGAAAAAGACAAAAACCTAACAGGCATGAGCCGTGGGAAGAGCGGATTTGGGGTTTTGAAACTCCTGGATGATGGCTTTATCACCTTGGTAGACTGCCCATTTGCCTTGTTTGCGGGCTTCATGTACCTTCTTGAGCTCTTCACTTTTGTGTTTGAGTTGTAGTGGGCTGAGTTCTTCTGCAATCCAAAACTTGGTGTCTTTGAGAAGACGTGATTGTTGGAGAAGCTTGAGCCGACCTTCCCTACTTTCAAATTCAAGGATGACATGCCCACTTGATATAGGGATGTCAGGGCCTCTCGAGCTGATACCACCTATTGCGTTGTAGTCGAGCTTGAGTAGCTTGAGAGTTTTGTTGAGGAAGTTGATGCGTTCCAAGAAATTGTTCTTGGTCATTTTCCATGCTTGAGGTAGCCAACCAATGCAAATCTTGAGGGTATTTTCTTCTTGGAGTCAATGTTCTCGAAGCTCTACTGTCACACGTCTTCACCTTCTCAAGGATTGCTGAGTGCGTTTCAATGGCCTTGGCTTTGACTTCTTTCACTTTGTTGGTGGCGAGATCGACCATGGAATCAAATCGTGCCTCAAGCTTGCTAAGGCGAGCTTTGAGTTCGCGATTCTCTTGCATGACCCGATCGAGATCTGCTTGAAGGCGTTCATTCCGATCAGATTTTCTTGGTGCTGCTAAAACGGTAGCAAAGCTTGTTCGTGTTTTCGCAAAGCTCTTCGGAGTGTTGGCTTTGGTCTTCATGCTTTTGATGCTAATCGTGCACACACAAAACCAAAAATATGTGGGAACCCCTGCTTAGATTAGGGTTTTGTATGCCTCAGAGAATTGGGCTTGTGGATGAGAGGGTCAAGAGAACTGTGGGCTTGGGAATGAGACTATCGAGGCTTGTGCGAGAACCTCTCTTTATGGGGTTTTGTACGTTGTTTAGTTATCTAATTGGCAGCCGACAAATGAGCTTCATGGAGAATCGACAGGGTCGACGAGCACAGGGTCGACAAAGTTGGCTTGGGTAGTCGACAGGGTCAAGAAGCTTGGGCTGCGAGCAACAGATCAACGGGCTTCCTTCTTGACTTGGAGTAGGGGCATAGCTTAGTGCTAAAATCCTCCCCCCCCCCCCCCCCCCCCCCCCCTCCCATAGGGCTGCCCCTCGCCCAGGGAGGGAGCTATGGAAATGCAAGAAAGAGGAAGCTAAGCTAGGGCACGACACACACACACTTGGGGGAGAGAGAGAGAGAGAGAGAGAGAGAGAGAGAGAGAGAGAGAGAGAGAGAGCTCATAAAGAGGGAGGGATTCTTGTGTAGAGAGATTCCTGTGAAGTTCTTGTGAATTTGTCTCCCGTATGCATTCTTGTAAAAGCACTGCACTCCAGGTGCGATGGAGACTGAGGCTGCAATCGCGAAGGAGGTGATCCGTCTCTGCTCATAGATGCTGCTCGTCCCTCCACTAGATCTAGTTGATCGGGTGAAAGAGACACTAAGAAACTGCTTCTTAGTGTCTCTTTCACCCGATCAACTAGATCTAGTGGAGGGGCGAGCAACATCTATGAGCAGAGATGGATCACCTCCTTCGCGATTGCAGCCTCAGTCTCCATCGCACTCGGAGCGCAGTGCTCGTCGGCGAGGAGTGTCCCTGCTTGTGAGAACATACCTGGAGCATACATACCTAGAGTGGACGCAATGACGATTAAACACAATTTAAATTTCTCAAGTATAGCCATGTGAATACAATATATATTATAAAATGGAGCAAAATTGTTCAAATACAATGTTTATGGCTTTAAGAGGTCTCTCTCTCATCCTCACATAGCTCAACATAACTCCCTATATCTATATAGAGCTCTCCGTTTAGGCATATGTCCTCCAGTTCATTTTGTAGATCCTCTGCATGCACCCCATAGAGAGTAGCAGCTGGATGCTTGTCTGGCACCACCTCAACGGATTTTGACTGAGCATCTTCTCCAATCTTCTCCATTGATGCCGCTGTGATTGGCACATGGTAGCCCTCATACGTCCGTGCACTACGAGGGGCTACCTCTATGACGTACCACCAGTTTGATGCAGACTTTGTAGGATGAAATATCACCTGCTAGAGCCACACAACTTACATGAGAGCTTCCAAGCACATAACCTCTAAAATTGGATAGCATCCAAGCACATAACTTACTTGTTCACAATGCTCGGGTAGTACAAAAGTGTCTCTTAGGTTGGTCCATTTGTTAGTTGAATCGACTTCAAGGAAACCAAACTCTCCTCTACGCACAGTAGCGTTGCAACCCTCCATGTTTATCTTGAACCATTGCACATCAAACAAGTCGACAAAAAATCCTCTATAATCGATCCTCAAAATCTCTTGAAGCGTGCCGAAGTAAGTGAGTTCCGTCACCACAGGATCTGCATCAGAGGATCGTCGTCGACTAGACTGTTCAAACTTTGCCATGATTCCACAATCTTGAGTAAAAATCTTTTTGTCGATTTGTTCCACCCTAAACTGTCGACCTTTACACCATGCTGTTGTGTATGACTTATACTACAACCAACAAAGATTATGAGTGGCCGTTCAAACATCTAGAAATTCACTAGTTGTACATTGCAAACTTACCTTGGTCGCGCAACCCCGAGAGTACTCCCACTCCTCCTCAGTCACTTCTTCACCGCACTGTTGTGCGTTTTTCAACTAGTTGTGCAACCATCTTAAGCTCATGAATGTTGGTAGGCTCTCTACACCCGCCGGATAATGCATCGCTGGTTGTCTTCTCCATCTCCACTCGATCCATGCCCTTTGTCGCTCTTGCTTTGCATCCACGTATTGTGAAATCCACTCTTGCATCACTGGATTGTGAAGCGTGCAAAGTCGATTGATTTTAGACTCTAGATATTCCGTCATCTTCTTCTCAACACCAAGATTGCACATGACAATCCTAGATATGCGCTCATCATCTATGGTTCTCCATAGTGTGTCCGGGATTTACCAAATCCGTCTAGTCACTCTCCAATGTAAACTAGGGACTCTGATACTAGCCAACCGTCTTCCATGCTACCCTCCGGATGTGCCTTCTGACGCAAATATCTCTTAAGTGTTTTCATGAAACGTTCTAAAGATAACATCCATCTAGAATGTACTGTGCCAGCTATCTCCACCTCATCAACTATGTGAACAAGAAGATGCACTTGAATGGTTAGCATGGTAGTAGGAAAGTGTTTCTCAAACATGCACACAACCTCCGCAACATTTAGTTTGGTGAATGGTATGGAGTCTACATTGATCTCCTTTTGTGAGATCAATTGCACCAACTTTGCAAGTTTGTAGATTGTGTTATGGACGTCAGGAGACAAACATCCCTCAATGGCCACCGGTAAAATAAACTGCAAAACACGTCTAGCAATGATATTAAAGTCCACACACGATTTTGTTACACAATTCCCACTATGATACATTCCACTTCAAACATACCTAACACATTTTCTGCCAGTCATGTGACTTCAAACCGGTAAGCTTTCCTTCTTTAGTGAAACACTTTCGGAGTGAGTGCATTATGCCAGTGGGGGTCCACACAGATCGAATGGTCTCTTTCACTTTGCGTTCTTGGGCTCTTGTGAAAATCCATGGCGCTTTAGGGAGTTTTATCGATCCATCGGATGCTGTCTGTGGCCAATATTGATCCATATGATCCACATTTCTAAGGTCAACCCTGGCTCCCAAAGTATCTTTCTTACCGGTCAGATGGTCCCATAGCAGATTACCCACATTCTTGAATATGTGCATTAGATCGAGAAAGTGATTGATCATGAGTCGGGGCTAATATGGTAACTTGTACCATAGAGAGAGTCTCTTCATCCCTCAGGGTAAACCGTCATCACACATCTCCTTCTGCTCTAACCATGCTTGTGCATACATCCTTGGTGGCTCTCTTCCCAAAAAACCGTTGTGTAACACATGATTCTCTGGAAGATGCGCTTGATGACCTTTGTATATTTGCTTCTTCAATGAGGGTGCCCAACGTGCATTTAGTTTAGGTCCACATGTGACACATGCTCTGTATCTGCTTTTTTGAAGCCGCGGCAATAGATAAGCTTGAGAAAAACAAAGATATACAGTGTTTGAGTTTGAGTGTAAATCACCTTAGCATTTTGTTAGTCCGGGATAGTCATGCATGGTCCACATTAGAATTCCTCTGATCAAAGCATTCCATCGACTTGTGTGTCGGCTCATATCCACCACTTCTATGCCAATCCACAATTGTTGTAGCTCTTCCAATAGTGGACAAAGATACACATCCATATTCTTCACTTTATACCGCCCCGACACAATCAAGCTTAGCGACATGTACCCCTTCTTGGTAATCAACCACGGGGGAATGTTGTAGTTGATGATGACAATGGGCCATACACTGTAAGATGTTGATCTTTGAACAAATGGATTTACACATCCATAGCTAGGCCTAGGTGCAAATTTCGAGCTTCCCTAGCAAAATCTGGCCATGTTTCATTTATTTATTTCCAGGCTGCACAATCTGTAGGAATCCATAGCACACCATCCAAAGATTTATTCTCCTCATGCCATGATGCTAGGGCGGCCATGGACTTACATTCGAAGAAATGATTGATGCAAGGAAGCAAAGGAAAATGTCGCAAAACCTTTTGTGGTATTTTTGTTCCATGGAGATCTACTCGATATCGCTCGGAATCACATTTCGGACACTTCTCCATGTCTATGTATTCCCCTCTAAAAAGAATGCAGTCGTTAGGACAAGCGTGTATTGAATTGAAATCCATCCCCAAGTTTTGCAAGATCTTTCTTGCTTCCTCTCTGGAATCTGGAATCACATTATCAGCTGGCAGTATCTGCTCTTTGAGAAATCTACACAGCAAAAAAAATGTGGTACACTTGTGTAAGTAATCTATCAGATCATTATACATCTATAGTTTTTTATTAGAGTAGACACATTGTAATAGATCACCTGAAAAGCGCTGTGACGCTAGTGTCACTCTATCCAAACTTTGCTTGCATGTTGAGAAGAACCAAGAGCACCTTCAATCTAGACACACGTGCTCCATCATACAATGGCGTATCGGCTTCACTTTTCATATCATCATAGATAAGCCTTTTTGAATCCATGATCGTCTCGATCATTTCATTGATCTCGGGCTCAAACATTGTCTCGTTGGGAATGTGGTCTGCATGGTCATCCTCCGAGCTATCAGAGGCTACATCTTGTGGCCTCACATATGCTGCTTGACCAAAGCGCCCGCGAACACGTCTATTGGGTTGCAAGATTGTTGCATGTTGGCCAGCGTTCGTGTTCGATGAGTTACAATTGGCAACAAATCGATCTATAATAGATGGATTGAACTCGCCAAATTTGCAAACGTGCTACAAAGAAACGTGTCTTGTCCATTGCAGAGCATGCTTGCATTGATTACAAGGACATAAGATCCTTGTTGAGAGATAGGTGTTCTTGTTGGATGGCCCCACATCCTCATCACTACTCATAATGAAGATAAAAACCTTATAGCCTGTACATAAATTTAATCTTCTATTGGTATCCTCCGTCTTTTCTCTCTCTCTCTCTCTCTCTCTCTCTCTCTCTCTCTCTCTCTCTCTCTCTCTCTCTCTCTCTCTCTCTCTCTCTTTGTTCACACTGTAAACTACCTCACATTATCTAGTCATGTCCAATCCCCACACACCTCGGTCTAGAGGTGCAAGGAGATCTGAACCACCGGGTTATAATCTCGTATTTATTGGTCAATGCCTATATTTGTGGGTATGAGAAATCTACACACCCACGTCTACATGATAGTGCATGTAGTGGAAAAATCCCCTTTGTCTCTTCTCTAGCTGTAGCATTTCACAGCATCTTAACATCTCTTCATAGTAGATCTTTATTTGAGGGATTACTTAGCACATTACATGTTGGCCTCCAATTTGAGTATCATGCCGTTGAAAGCTTTCCAACTTAAGGTTGCATCCGTAGAGAGGAAGAGAGGGATCATCGTTCATCTAACTCTAATTTTTTTACCGTAATCTCGAAGGTAGACTCTAATATAAAAACTCAATCCTAAATCTAATCTTAAATCTAACCTACTTGAACATGTGGTGATTCGCAGCTAATTGAATATGGTTAGTGTGTGAGTTAATAGGTGTCAAATTCTGATGGAAATATATATATTGTTGTGTAACTAGTGTTTGCTCTTTGGGCAAAGCGTGCCTTCATTGACATGCACTAAAATCTAACCTAAATCTAATCTAATTTTAAATCAAATAGAAATCTAGATCTAATCTGATCTTAAACTCAAAATAAACCTAAATCGAATCTAAACCTCAATGTAATCTAACTTAAATCTAAATTTAATCTTGTGTTAATCTTAAATATAAATCTAATCTAATATTAAACTCGACCTAAACTTAAATCTAATCCAATCTTAAATCCTAAACCTAAATGTAATCTGACTTAAATCTAATATAGCTAGTTAATCTTTAATACTGCTCTAATTTTAAATCCAACCTAGTCTTAATCTAACGTAAATCTAAATCTAACCTAATTTTAAACTCAACATAAACATAAATCTAAATGTAATCTAACATAATCTAATTTAGATCTTAACCTAATCTCTCTCTCTTTGTTTTCTCCCCTTAACTCTCTCTTTAGTCTTCTCCCCCCCTCTCTCTCTCTTTGGTTTTTTATTCTCTCTCTCTTTCTCCCTCTTTCTCTTTCTGTTTGTTCTCTTCTCTCTCTCTCTCTCTCTCTCTCTCTCTCTCTCTCTCTCTCTCTCTCTCTCTTCCTTCCTCTCTCAATGTGTGTGTGTGTGTGTGTGTGTGTGTGTGTGTGTGTGTGTGTGTGTGTGTGTGTGTATGCATTCTTTGTTTATGCATGTGTGTGTGTATGTGTTTTTGTTTATGAATGTGCTTTCCCTCTCTCTCTCTCTCTCTCTCTCTCTCTCTCTCTCTCTCTCTCTTTCTTTCAAAGACAGAATGTGTGAGGGGAAGGGAACACGAGAGAGAGGAGAGGCAAGGAGCATACCAGGCTCTTCCTCTCTTTGTGTATGTGTGTGTGTGCGTGCGTGTGTGTGTGTGGGGGGGGGGGGGGGGGGGAGAGAGAAAGAGAGAGAGAGAGAGAGGGAGAGCACGGGTTACCTCTTTGCTCGAGCGTCGAAAACTCAGATTTGAGATTTGAGTTGCTGTTATGGGTCTCGTTACGTAACAAATAAAATAGCGACGCTCATAGCAACACCCATAGCGATGCTGATAGCGACGTCGTGGATTTTCACTTTTGAGCATGGCACTACGAGCATCGCTAATGTGAAGTACCTCTTGTAGTGTTCTTGAATATGTCATTTGACATATCATATACATTATGCTCACCTTCCCCTAGGGACATGGAAAACCTGATGCATCGCATCTAATGGGAGTAGATTAGAGCAGTGGGATTGTTGTCCAAAAAGACATGAGTATCATCTCGGCCATTTACCTTGTCGTAGAATAGGCCCTCAACCACATACAATTTTTTCTTAATGATGTTGTGCCATTGATCCTTTTCCTCTGTCTTGGACAGGCGCTTTGTGTTGGTGCATTTCAGGATGTAGAAGTCTGCACCTACCTCCTCTGCAATCAGTGCAAAGTTCTAGCCAACCATCAAGGCATCTCTCAAGTCGTCATGGTGGCTGTTAAGGCGGTTACGCCGCTAGCGGAAGCTAAATAGCGAGAACTCAACCAACAACAGAATTTGTCAGACGAGGACGGAGCTTGACCCGCAGGCGCATGGAAACAACTAGGTGGGTGTCAAATCACCTACTCGACCTTCTAATGACAATCACTACTAAGGAAATCAAATCTAAGTTCTAAAATACGCAAGTGACTGAAATCCGTACTACGAACGAATGCTATACGAAACAGGATCTAGAATCATTGAATCGATCTCAAACTCAAGGGGAAGTCTATACACTAGGTAAGAACAACACCCTAAAGACTTGAACTGCAAAATCAACCTATAATCACTCCGTGCGGTAAACGCGTATGAAGACAGGCCGAAAAATACAGGTGATCAAAACTTGACCCCGATGGTACCAATGTGTAGCTCTACTCGTTGTGGTTCTATAGATATGCTGCACACTCCATTCCGACACACGAGTTGGAAGAAAACTCACACCGAAGCTTGTAGGAACTTACCACACATAGAAGCCGATAGCGCGCACTCTTGGTATCTGTGCATAGCTCTCGCCGTTGCTAACACAATGGCGGTGTCGCTTCTCCAATGGCGGCTCCGTAGCTCGCGTAGCAAGTAGATAAGACTCTCTCTCTCTCTCACTCACTCTCTCTCAGACACAGTCACGGCGCTCAAAAACTCACTTTGATTAATAATCTGAATCCCCTTAGGTTACAAAAACTTTGGCTTATATACCTCAGCCTTGAAGGTGAGAACATCTCTAACTAATTACATCAGCAAGTGAAATTACTTCGGAATTACAAGCTGGAAACTCAATTGAGTCCCGTTACTTAATGAATGGCTCAAATCAAAATTAATGTCGGAAAGACATTTATTACAATCAATGGTTACAAAATGATGAGTGTGAGCAAAAATGTGGGTGTGATCCTCTGCTGGCTCAACACTCCCCCCCTCCGCGTTCATGTCGTCCCTGACATGACTTTTATGCTTGGCCAATAAAGTCCTCTCGTCTTGAGCATCTGCAAATGTGATTCGTATCGTAGGTTGCCGATGGTCAAGGTTGGGCCGAATATTTTGCTTTCGTGGGTGAAAAAGCCGGTGTAGAAAGCTTCTTCGAATGTTTGCATGTGGAAGCTAGGCAAAAACATAATCCTTTGGTATAGGAGGTGCAACACTTTTGGAGAAGGCTGCAATGAAAGATCATATATCATATCAGTCACTGTGTCGGCTGTCGATAGTAGACTCGAGGTCATGGCTTTATCTGGCGCGAACACTTCAATGCAAGCTAAGAGAGTCCTGCAGATTTTCTTGAGCATCTGACACGAAAGGTCAGGAGAGCCAGTAAAGAGCTTGATGGTGCCTGTTAGGGTTTTCACCATGTAGGCTTTACCTATTCTCTCTCCTGTCTTTGGTCCTGGCATCCTGGGATAATTAAGACAATTTGGCTTCTTTTCTGCAATCTTGCCATGCTCTTTCCAGTTTCTGACTCTTGGCACCGGGCAGAAGGTTGCATTCTCCCGAATCTCCTTTGGTGCCTCCACCAAGTAGATTAGGTAGGTTGAGTATTTGTTCAGCCAACCTTTCCTCCATCTAGGTTGTGAATCTACTATCTTCTTTGACTGTTCCTCCTTTGTGATGTCGCCTTCGTAAAGAGCGACATACTGCTCCTCCTCTATTCTCTTTTTCGTCTTTAGCACTTCAAATTTCATCAAAGGGAAAGGCAGGCTGGGTTGCATCCACTCTTCATGGAGCACTTTTGTGTCTAATCCCTGAAGTCTAATGGAGATGAGGAGTCTCCTCTCCCATTCCATTTCCGCCTTGGCACTCTCCTCTGCTGACTTTTCTATTTGGTCATGGAGCCTTTGTTCTTCTTCTTCAAAGATTCCTGAAGTCGAGGCCACCTCGTGAGCTGGGGCTGGATCTTCAATTGTGGTTGCCTCTCCAGTTTCTGGTAGCTCTATGGCTGCTCCACCTGATTCTTCGTGTGGTGTCTCTGTCTCTCTTCTTTGTTGCTCTTGTAGATCTTGGAGTTGTTTGTGGAGGGCCTCATTCTCTGTTCGTAGTGTTTGATTTTCTAATGTGAGCCTCTCCTCTGAGGCCAATGATCCCTCCGCAATGTGCAACCTTTGCACTTGCTCTAATCTCAGCCCTCTTTGTAAGCTTCGAACCTGGTCTTCCAAAGCTGGTATGATAACTCCTTCTTGTTCGGTTCCTGCTCTGCTAGCTCTAGGGGTAGTCCTAAGTCTAGTGATTGTTCTTTCTTGGAGCTCGACTCTTTCCCTTAGCTCAATGAGCTCATCCTTGGCTGCCTCCAACTCATCTTCTATCCGCTCCTTTGCTTCCTGTGCACTTGTTACCTCTCTTGAAGCCTCGGCTAGCTGGAGTATCAAGCCGTCTCTCTCGTTTTCCGCGTCATAGAGTGATGCTTTATGACTTTCAGATTCAGTCATAGCATTCTCTAATTTCCTCTGCAACTCTGCTTCCCTTTGTTTGGCTGTCTCAATCTCTACTTCCTTTGCCCTGGATCTTTCTTTGATCTTGCCTAGCAGTTCATGCACCATGTGCATGTCTTTTTCATCTTCATCTGTCAACTCTAAAGCTCTTTCTGCCACCACCTCCACTGGCTTCGGCTCTTCTAGTACGTTCTGTTCATCCAGTTTCTCTTCACTTTCTTTTGTACTCTTTGTTTTTTCCTCCGTCCCTCTCGGATCATCTTGTTTTTGTAGGGTGATCCCATAAACTGCCTCAAGGGCCTCTGCTTCAGTGTATCCTATCGCTACCAGATCCTCATAATCATTTTTCTTTTGATGAACTGGATCTATCTCCTTTTCTTTGGTCTCGGCCTTCGGCTTTTCCAAATCATCTGTGTCCATCTCTATTGTGGTCTCTTCCATGATATTTTTCATCTTCTTCGGGCTTGGTACATCAGTCATAGAGGGGTATCTGTCCTCAGCTTCCTTGGCTTTCCCCTTGTCGGCTTGCCCGTCTTTCTCTTGAGATTTAGTAGACTCATCTACTTTCCCTTTCCCCTTGTCGTCCTTTTTCAGCTCAGCTTTTAAAAGCTGTACCTCCTCTTCAGTGTATGGCTCGACAGGTTGCTGCTCCAGTATAGCCTCTGACTCCTCATAAGCTTTAATATATTGATCGTATTGATCAACATGTGGCCTGGCTGAGCTAGTTCCGACTTTGGTGGGGTTTGGCACCCACTTTTCTTCAAAGTCACCCTTTAGAGCTCTTTCTGCTCTAAACTGCTCCACTAGTCTTTCCATTCTTGCCACTTTCTGACTTTTGGTTTGCTTGGGAGCCACCTTCTTCTTTACTTTCTTCATAAGCGTCTCGTCCACCTCCTCTTCAGGTTCTGAAACTATTTCTAGTTTCCGGCGTGCTCTTGTGGACGCCCTCTTGGATACTTCGGGCTGTTCTTCCTCCTCGTCGGCTTCTCTAAGCCACTCATTCTGGGAGGGAACCTTTGGCCACTGATCTCTAGCTCCAATAGCTTCATAAGCTATTCTTGTCAGAATTTCCGCTCCTCCTATGTACTTTGGCTTCTTGTTGTGCATGGCAATTACTTGCTCGTGGATGTGTTGAGCGTAATTCACCTCTTTTGGCATATTGCTCTTTAATGCCCATGTGATGGTGGTCGCAATGGCATGGGGCGGTGTCGTATACTTTTGCGGTCTTTTACTGCAAACATGGAGAAATTGGTTGTACAGTCGGAAAAGGGTTGCCGCTCTTTGGTCCGCCATATCTCCATAGGTTGCATTCTGTTTCTTGGATCCATAGACCTCTATGGCCTCCCTTCTTTCCCTGACAGAGCTCCCTTTGTTGTGCAGCTTCAATGCGTCTGCAATGAGCTGTGGAGTGATCTGTACTTCTACTTTCTCTCCATCCATGGCTGTCAATGTGGCTTTCCCATCCTTTTGAATGGATGTTTCCAACTCGTACACTCTTCTTGTATCCACACCTGATGGTCTCGAGGTGAAGAAACTGTGCAAGTCTACCCTTTCCAGGTACCTACTGATGTCTTCTGACCTGCTATAGTCTACCAATTCCTGTGGGATCATCGGTACATCCACCGCTTGCCCTTGAGGATCTCTGAAAGTCCCCTGGTAGATCTTTATTCCCTCTTTCTCCAATACTGCTTCCTCCACCCAAGTTTTGGTTGGCTTGAGGGTTTCTGCTGGAATGTCAAAGGGTTCCGCTTCTGCAAGAGCATCTTTGATTGTTGGTCTTTTTCTCTTCGTTGCCGATAACTTGGCGGAATCCATGGATCCTGTAACTCCAATTTCAGAAGTTAGCGTCTTTTTAGTACTGAAAGCCGAAATGAAGCTTTTAACTATCCAAATGACTTGAAAATTGAAACATGAGCTATTCAGGGCCTAAGGATGCAAGGTAGGTGAAAAAATATGCAAAATGGGCTCAAAATCATGCTCGAGACATCATACGCGTATGATGTCTTTTGTGTCAAAATGACTTCATATTGGTTGTGCTTGTAGCTGATAGTGTATACATGAGTATCATATGCTTGGATTTGAGTTTGGATCCCATTTGGTCAAGTTTTGGCCAGTTTAGTCCAGTTCCGGCTCTTGGCAAAATTTTGAAAGGGATTTGGATTTTATGATCCAAATTGGATAAAACTTGGTGGTTCACTTTCAAATGGCATGTAGATCACTTCTGTTTGGTGGTTGAAGCCCTGAGGTGGCAAAATCACATAGTGAGACATTATACGCGTATGATGTCTTTAGTGTATTTTTGGACCAAATTTCTCTATAAGCTTGGATTTGTCTTTAGATAGGCTTATTCAGTGGATTTATGAAGTTTGGATAGATTTTGGGCTAAAAATGGCTCTGGAGACATCATACGCGTATGATGTCTTTTTCATCAATTTTGCATGGGATTGGTTCTGTGGACTCCCCATGTACTAGTGAAGGACTATATTTACTCAAATCTTGGTTTGGACTTGAGTATGTTGGATTTGGGCCAAAAATAGGCTTTAGGTGAAGGATTTTCCTTCAATTGGGCTAATGGGGTGATCCTCTTGACCAAATGGTTCCAAATTTCATATGTAGCATGTATTAGGTATATATAATGGATGTATGATGACAAATGAGCAGTTTTGGCTCTGTAAGTGCAAATAGACATCATACGCGTATGATGTCTTTTGTGTCAAAATGGTGCTTTTTGGTTCCAGATAGCTTGTAGATGTGTTAATCAACAATCCTACAAAGTTTCAATGAGTTTGGAGTTATTTTGACAAAATTAGGACCAAAAATCAATTTTATGGCCTACTTTGCGTCTTTTTGGTTTTCCTTGGGTTTTCTAACTCCAATTCTCATGATACTTGGTTCATAGGATGTGATTAACATGTGGAATGAGGCTATGCACTCAAATGTTGAAATGGATGTGAAATTCATGCTGTGAGACATCATACGCGTATGATGTCTTTTCTTGAAATGTTGGTCTTTTTGTGCAAAGAATGCTTTGTGCTAGTGCCCTAAGCCCTGCTAACTAGTTTTCAACTTAAAAAGTCATTAGTTTAGCTAAAAAGCCCCCTTATAGGCATTTCAGTCTCCGAAGTCGTCTTTTTGCCTTGGAGTTGAATTTCTTCAACTTTTCTTCTCGAGAGTTGCATTTCCAGCTCATTGGATATGTTGTGAAGCCATCTATTTGGTTGAACTTGACTTTGGCTTCCCGTTCTCCATCTTTCTCCTTTTGGTTGCCCGAAAGCGTCTTTTTCACCATCGGTAAGTGAATCAGCTTTCTTTTGGGTTTTGCTTGCAAACATAAGTCATCCATGTATATTTGAAGCTGCTTGTGAAGTTTCATTTCATTCGGTCGTCAATTTCAGCCGTTATGCCAAAATGACGCTTTGTGTGTCCGCAGCCGAATCGGTTGTTCCGACCTACTTTTGGTGGTCCAAACCTGGAGATACTCCATGGTTGCATTGCCCTCGATGTTGTTAAGCTTCCTGAGAAGTTTTGTGTCGTTTCGACAACTTTTTCCTGTTTGCCTCTTGCAGGCTCTGTTGACCTAGGGTTTTTCCAGTCGTTCTTTCTCGAGCTTTGAGTGTTAGAAACCCATCTTCTATACTAGGGTAACCCACCTATAAGTTCTTGCAAGGTTTGGTTAGGCGGTTGTGCCACTACCTAGCATTCTACCGCATTCCCCGTCTGCTCTTGTTTCTTGGTTTTGGTCAGTTTTCGCGACAAAAGTTAATGATAAGCATCAAAAGCTTATGGCAACGAGTCTACCTCTCATGTCTGGTGTCCTCTGAGCTCTCGTAGCAGTCGTAGAAGGCTGTAGAAGGTTGGATGCTCCTGTGTGCTCTTTGCTCTCTCCAAGAAGGTAATAGTGGAAATGAGCTTGAAAGTGAAGTGAAAAATACTTAACTTCGGACTTCCCGGATCACTTGTTACCAAATTTGACATGTGCTCCTATCTCGTCGTAAAATGCACTTTAGGATTTGAAATTTCTCAATTTGGACTCCGTTTGACCTGTTTACGAGAAATCTGTCCACTTTGCCAAAATTCTGTCATTTCGGGCTTTCCGCAACTTTTCCCGAATTGTACTCAATTTTTACCATGGGTTGCCCTTGTCATTAGGATCATCACCATCTATTCTTTTCTTTTTTCTGATCTTGTTTCACTTGCTTTTTTTATTTTTCTTTTACTTTTATCAAGAAAATCATAAAAAATAAAGAAAAATAGAAAATTGAAGCCAAAAAATTCCAAACATACACAATAAATAGCTGGTAACTCTGTGTATATGAATATACACTTATTTGTGATTTCTGGACTTGGATTACCACTTTTTTTCACTTTTTAGCTCCAAAAACACTCTTATTTAGTGATATTTACACGTCTAGAGACCCAAATTCATCATTTGATCTCTTCTTGTTGCAAAACAAGGTATATAAGGGCATAAATATTATCAATATCCGCAATCAAACATAAAAATTGCAAAATCATGTAAGACACTGCCCTTGTAATATAATTTTTGTTTTTCTTTGTTTTTGGCGCTTGTAGCTGCTTTGTAACTCCTGTATACCTGTATACCTCCCCCCCTCCTAGTCTGAGTCCTCCCGGACGACTATGAAGTGTCTGTGGGCGAAGCATTGTAGTTGTTTTGGTCATAAGTTCCCAATGCAATTGTAGAGCGATGATACAACAGTCTTTCCAATAAAGCTGCTCTTTGTTTGATTGAAGGATTGGTGGTCGGGTTTTGGGTTGGTTTTGGCACTTCGGTAGTAGAATCAGTAGATGGATTCTTCTTTACTTTGTTGTTCTTTTTTACAATCCAAATCTGCTTCCGCTTCACTTGTGCTTGCCACAAACTCTTTGCGACCCAAACCTGCTTTGTTCTTTGTGTTGATTTCCTCGACTTGAAATACCTAGGAGTTTCCGTTGATTGTACTGAAGGGAGTTCCTGTTTACAAATCTTTGGGATCCAAATTTGCTTGCTATAGCTTTGTGCCGTCATGAACTTCTTTGGAATCCAGATCTGTTTCACTGTCCTTGATTGTCTGGAATCACTCTGTTGTCTGGTATTGAAGACTCTGTTTTCCACCTTTGTGTTCTCTGGCACAACCTTTTTTGGTCTCCATACCAACTTTGACTCCGTTTTTTCCAAGGTTGAGCTGTTATATTATTGCTTGTCTTCCTTATCCACTGTTGAGAATTCCTCGTCGAAGAGTAATCCGGTTGTATAGAAACTTTTGGTTGCCATTGCTTCTTCTTTTTCTCTGGTTGTTGTTTACCTTTGTCTTTGGATTCGTCCTTTGGAGTTGGCTCTTCTCCTTTGGTGAACTTAACTGATTGACTTTCACCTTCGTATTTGATAAGCACTGATTTAGAACTCCAGTCAATCATTGCATTGTATTGCTTCTGCCATGGTTGTCCTAGCAATAATGGATGTTGTGTAGCTTGGTCTTCAACCACGTAAAACATATGAGGATACACATACTGGTTAATCTGTATATGTAAAACTGTGCATCCGACAGTTTTGATTGAATTCTCAGAGTAACTCTTTAACTCTTGCTTGGCAGTTTGTAGTTTAGTGTCATTTGTCAATTGTCTATACAAACTGAGTGAAAGTAGGTTAGTTTGAGCTCCTGAATCCAATAGTGCTCTGGCTTTGATTTGGTTGGTTCCTACTTTGCATTCAATGATGGGTTCTTCTTTGTCATTATCCATTTCTGTTATACTGACTGCGTTTATTCGTATTGCTCCTTCATTGCGCTGTTTCTGACGTAGTAGTCTTCTTTTCTCCATTCTTTCCTTCGCCTCGGCTTGCGCTTCCTCCAAAATCATTTTCTTTTTCTGGACACGCAGCTTTTCTTGATGTATTTTGAGAAGCATGTCTTGGGTTAGCGGCAAAAGATACTTTTTCACTCTGCATCCACTAATCCAATTGGGCATTTCTTCTCCGTCTAATGTAGCAAGCTTGACGGCTCCACTTGGTGATAGATCTTTAATCACCAGAGGTCCCATCCCTCGCTTTTTAAGCTTCTTAGCATGCTGTTTCAGAGTGTAAACTAGGACATAGTCCCCAACCTTAAACTCTTTAGTCCGCACATGCTTATCAAAAAATTCTTTTTGTCGCCTTTTTTGAGCGTAGATAGAAGCTACTGCTTTTAGGCGAAGCTCGTCTAGCTTTTCCAGGTCATCTATTCTATCAGAAAGCTCGTGCCCTGTCCACTCTAGATCCTTAGCCACCCTTAAGGTTGAAATCAAGAATTCTATTGGTAAGATAGCATTTAGCCCAAAAACCATGTTATATGGGGTCGTTCCTATTGATGTTTTATATGCTACCCTATATGCCCATAATGTTGAATGCAACTTCTGGTCCCAGTCAGTTCTCGACTCAGATACAATCTTCGTGAGGACCGTGCATATGGTTTTGTTTGTTGCTTCAGCTTGTCCGTTTGCTTGTGGATGATACGGGGCTGATTTCCTATGGATTACCATGAATTCATCTAGAAGGATCTCTATCACTTCATTTATAAAATGTGTGCCTCGATCACTCACAATTTCTATTGGCAATCCATATCGTACAAAGACGTATTCATATAGAAATTGTGCCGTGGTCCTGGCATCCGCTTTTTGAGTTGCCTTTGCTTCGACCCACTTTGTTAGATAGTCTGTAGCCACAACGATGTATTGTGCATGAGTCTTATATGCAGGAGGTGAAATGGGTCCGACATAATCAATCCCCCATTTTGCAAAAGCTCTTGCCCCCATCATTGGTCTAAGCGGCATATCATCTCTTTTAAGTGGTACTTTGGTCCGCTGACAGTCATCGCACCGTTTAACGTATTCCTCAGCGTCCATATGTAATGTTGGCCACCATATTCCTGCGGCTAAGACAAGTTTTGCTGTCTTATCACCTGAGAAATGGCCTCCACCTACTCCTCCATGAGCTTGCTCTAGTATTATCACATACTCAGACTCTGATGCGCAAATCCTAAGCTGGTTGTCTTTACCTCTCTTATAGAGTTGATCTCCTATTAAAGCGTAATCTCTAGCTTCTGTCTCTACAGATTTCTGACGAGCTTTTGACGTTCCTTCTGGGAAAGTTCTATTTGTGAGATATTCAACAATATACTGACTCCATTCTGGAGCGATCATTATCTGATATAATGTCGAATACTCTGCTGGCGGTTTTGATGAACATACAATACATACAGTGACATATTCATGTACGCTTTCTTTCATTCCTGGCCAATAGACTCCCAATTGTAACAAATTCCTATATGTGTTCCTTCTTGAACAATGAAATGCACATTCCTGAACATGTGCTTCGCGCAGATATATATTATATTCCTCAGGATTGATGCATAGTCGTAAAACATGATCATTTCCCAATTGATACAACCTTCCTGCAACCAATTGAAGATTCTTGGATTGCTGAATAGCAATATGTTTCTGGTTGTATTCTCTTCTATCAAACTCTCCTCCATAGGTTAATAGGCTAACGACATTTTGAGACCACTTCGGTATCATTTCTATGTTGAACAAGTACGCGTCTGGCATGTCGTCATCTACTCCTATAGGGTCTTCTCCATTCGTCAATCGCGAAAGATGATCAGCTCTAAGATGTGTTTTTCCTTTCTTTACTACTACCGTGAAGTCGAATTCCAGTAAGATAATGAACCATCTCACTATTCTCCCGGTATTGCATGGTTTATTCACTAGGTAGAGCAAGGCTTGGTGATCCGTAAAAAACACAAACTTGTTGGCTAGAAGATAATGCCGAAATTTCTTCACAGCATATATCATTCCTAATCCTTCTCGCTCTGTTGTGGTGTAATTCTTCTCTGCATTGTTGAGCTGTCGACTGGCGTAACAGATAGGAAAATCCATGTTTCCTTCTTCTGGCTGAGCCAGAATGCATCCTATTGCATATGCCGAAGCATCTATATGCACATGGAATATCTTCTCCCAATCTGGTGATTTCAAGACTGGAGCAGTAATGAGTGCCTCTTTCAATTTCTTGAATGATTCCTCACACTCCTCTGTCCATTCAAAGTTCACTATTAGCCTGTAAAGTGGTTGGCCTATTATAGCGTACATGTAAATGAATCGTCTATAATATCCGCAATGTCCCATAAAGCTCTGTACTTGTTTCGCATTGGTTGGTCTAGGCATATCCACTATAACTTTTATCTTCTCTAAATCCGTGGATATTCCGTTTTGTGAGACAATATGTCCCAGAATTCTGCCCTGTCGGACCATAAACACACATTTCTCAGGATTGAGACAAATGCGATATGTCCTACATTTCTCAAATACTTTTCTTAGGTGTTCTAGATGCTCATCTCTCAGAAGAGAATGTACACATAAGTCATCCATGTATATTTCTAGAAACAACCTTAAGTATTCTTTGAAAGCATGCGTCATCAGCCTCTGGAAGGTTGCGGGAGCATTGGTTAGACCAAAAGGCATAACCGATAAGCATAAATTTCCCACTCCGTTGCAAAAGCTGTTTTATGTTGATCTTCCAGTGCTATGGCTAGCTGGTTATATCCTGAAAAACCATCAAGAAAGGAGTATGCTGTTTTCCCTGATACACGCTCTAGAACATGATCAGTTATCGGCAGGGATAATTGTCCCTGATTGTTGCAGCATTCACTTTCTTTAAGTTGACACACACTCGGAGTTTTCCGTTCTTCTTGGGTACTACCACAATCGGAGATACCCAATCGGTGTGTTCAATCTCGTATATGAATTCAGCTTCCATTAGCTTATCTATCTCTTCTTTGATTCGCTTAGCAAATGTATCATTATATGTGTATGGTCTCTGTCTGCTAGGCTTTGCGTCTTGTTTCAGTGGGATTGTGTGTTGGCATATCGATGGGTCAACTCCCTTTAAGTCCTTATAAGACCATGCAAACACATCCCTATACTCTCTGAGAAGACTCAAAAGTCTCTCTTCCTCGCCTGGAGACAAATCTGTGGCTATGTACACCGGTCTAGGTGTCTCACCTGGAGCTGCTAAATCAACTTTTTTTGCATCCTCCGGTCCGTCATAAGATTCGTTCTCCCTTCTCTCTCGAATAGGTTGGGTTAATACCACCTTCCTATCCTCTATTGTGAATTTCCTATAGTGAGAGGGAACATCCATGTTTTCCTTGATTTTGGCGTTTTCGTCCTCTCCACTCTCAAATTCTGTCGTCCAAACTTCTTTCAGAGTTTTCTTGAGCTCTCTGTACTTGTTTCTACGTTCTAACTTGGACTCCGTGTGTTCTCTGTTGCGCTTGTTCTTTTCTGATTTTTCTGTTTCAGTTTTCGTTCCATTCCTTTGAACTTGATTTCTTGAGCCTCTTTTGTCTTTTCGTAAGCTCTTTTGATCATTGCCTCTCATTCTTCCAGAAATCTTGTCCTTAACACAATCTTCCGCCTTTACTAGCATTAGGAATTGATTTTTTCCTCTTATTCTAGGCATCGGATTGGTTCTAACCCCCTTTGTTTTTCTCTTTGCTCTATAGCGTTTCTGGCGTTGTTTAGTTTGGTTCGGAAAATCATAAAATCGGACATCCGTTATAGTTTCTTCGTTTCCGCTTGAATTGTCCGTTGACTCGTTGTCTGCTTCATTTCCCCACTCTGGATGATCGGGAATGTCGTGAAACACCTCCTCTTCATCTTCCTTTTCCAGTGTATCGTTCTTTTCAGTTTCTTTTTCGAGTACAGTTCTCAACATGAAGTACGGAACCACGTCGTACCCGTCCTTGTCGCAAAATTTCGTTGTGGGACCATCCGGAATTGCACAAACATCTAGGGTTGCTAGAATGTGTGTCCATTCTAATGGTTCAAGTGTGTCCTCTGGAAAGGGTTCTCCTATATAAGTTTCGTCTTCGATAGCCCTTTCTAAAACATATTCTTCTCGCCTCAGACTTCCACATTTCGAGGCTCCACACATCCATAACTCCTTGGGCTTACCTAACCAAGCTGGAAATTCGGATCCCGCCAAAGTAGCTGAATCAAACTCCTCTACCGGTGTTCGGTTCACATCTTTGTAGCTATGGTCTCTCAGGTTCACACGTGTAGTGGTTTCCATATTTCTCAGGTATATGTGATCGTAGCCCCAATCTTGGACCATTTTCAACTGTCTCATGAATGGTCTTCCCAGTATGATATCATAGTTATTCTCCTTGCCAAAATCGACAATAGCAAAAGTATGTTCGTATTCAATGCCGCAAGAAGTCACTACGACTTTCTCTAATAACCCCATAGGTTTCTCCATGTGTCCATCTGCTAATTGGAGTTTCAACCTAGTCTTCCTTATTGCTGGTTTCCCCCATTTTTTCCAGATTTCTTTTGTAGCAATGGCTACCCCAGCTCCGCTGTCTAGTATTGCCATCGTGTTCACTCCTTGGAATTCAACTGGTAAGGTTGTATTCCCCTCTTCACCTTCGCAATACTCTCCGACCTTGTTTAAGGGTACAGGCTTAGCGTTCTTTTGTGGTTTGCTCAGCTCTTGTATACCCTCTTGCAGTCTCGATGTTGGGTCTTTTATCCCAAATTTCTCCAAGCATTTTCCTACAGTGGTCCACATATGTGGTCTTAGCCTCAAAAGCTCAGCTAGAGTGATAGTGCATGTCACTGGTGTTGACAAGATCTCTATCAATCCTTGCGAGTCCATGACTTTTTCTGATGAGATTCTTCGTGAGGGAAGTGCTCTAATCTCGGATTTTGCTTCATACTCTCCTAAGTATGAAGGTAAGGTATTCAGTGAATGAGGTTTGCTCTCCATTGTTCTAACAGAGCCCCCATCTCCCCAGTAAGATTGCAGATCCAAGTCCACTTGAGATCCTGCCTCAAATTCCACTATGGGAGGATTCCTGATGTCCTTTTCCCAATTTGTCTGATTAGCTTGGCAACTTAGCTCGTTTGCAAAGTTTGCCTCTCTCACTTGTTTCCAAAATTCATTGTAATCCTCATCTCTTCCGTAAGACCTCTGTATGACTGGATGAAAACTCTCTATCTCCTGATCGGTTGTGTTCAATACTATGCGGTCATCCTTGTGTGTATTTTCAGGCTTTTGTGCACTGGGAGTCTTTTCAGCTACCCGTGAAACGATAGTCTCTTGCTGAATTGGGTTTTCCGTTCCACAATTCATTGTTTCTTTTGGTGGTTCTAATAAGGCTTGTGCAGTCTCGATCATTCTCTGGCACATTTCAAGTCTCTGCTTTTCCAATTCCGCGTTTGGGTATGTCATCCACCTCTGTTCTTGTGTTTGGTTGTTCTTTAACCTAGCTTCGTAAGCTCTCATCAGTGCGTCCAATGGTTCGTGTACTTTGTCGACTAGCACTGATCCCCCTGAGCTTAAGCTCGTTGTTTCTTTGATACTCTTTTGTTTCGTTCTTTCCGGGCTCATCTCTCGTTTCCCGTTTTGACTCTCAAGTTTTTCTAATCTATCTTTAGTTCGCTTTAGTTCCTCAGCTAGAATAGCGTCTTCACGTTCTTTTCTCAACTTCATGCGTGCTTTTCTAGCTTTCCATGTGTTTCTCTGACTCCGCGGTCCTTGACTAACCACTTCAGTCGCTAACTTTCCATTCTCAGGTTCTCTAGTGGTTTTCTTAGCTTGAGCTCTAGTAACAACTTGCGTTGGTATCAGAGTTTCATTTTCAGACCCACTGCTGGTAGGAATAGTTTCTAGCATATTCAATGTCGTCTTTTGCACTTTGTTTGGATTCTTTGAACAATCCTCAATGAAGTGAGTAACCCCACACTCAGTGCAATAAGCGTTAATTCTAATGATTTCCGTATGTGGACAAACATTCATCAGATGGTCACCTCCACACTTGTAACAGGGTCCTAGTGCTGGTCTTGGTCCCATTTGATTCGTCCTTTGTGGATAGGATGGTCTTTGTCCTGTTAACCTCCATGAGCTATGAACATCAATGTTCTTGCGTCCAAATTGTATCTCTCTTCATCAGAAGCACTTGTAACTGTTGGTATTCCAACATTCCCAATCATGCCCCATGGTTCTGGTTGTTTGGGTTCTTCTGGTGGGTAATACACAGTTGGAGACATGTGTGCACCAGATTCTTCATAATAGGCTTGAACAGGCACTAAGGCTTGTTCTTCCTGATTCTCTAAGGTTGGTGCATATCTAATGCCCACTGGTCTTGCTCCTGGTAAAGGTGGTTGTTGTCCCAATACCGGTTGCGGTCTTTCTATCCCCATAGGTCCTGGTACATTTCCCGTTGGGTATCGAGGTACTGGATGTACTTGAGGTGGTGCTAATTGAGCAGGAGGTGCATACTGACGCTCCCTTACATACCCTTTGTTGTAATAGCACTCCTCTGTTGGATGGTTTGTCCATTTTTGTTCAATAGCACACCATTTCAGTGGTTTTGGCAATGGTTTTTGGTATGGTGCCATCCTTTTTAGAGCATCTTCTATCATTTGCTCTACATTTGGCATGGTTGTGTTTGAACATTCTTTTTAGTGGTAGTCTCGCTCGCTACGGAGGAGGAGCTACTGGATGCAAAATCTGTATCCGCTGACACCTCTCCATAAACCGTACAGTTATCCACTAAGTACAATGCTTCTCTCGTTACTTGCTCGAAACTTGTACAAGCTTTCAAGTGCAAGTCCTTCTTGAGAGTGTCGTTTCTCAATCCCTCAATAAAGAGAACAGATAGTCTGTCATCTTGTGGTCGTTCACGTACTGGACATCTCTCAATGTATTGTTTGAAGCGAAGTGAAGCTTCCTTCACTTTTTCGTGTTCTCTCTGTTTAAAAGCATATATTTGTGAGACCGTATTGTGCTTAATCCCTCGTTTTGAGAATTCCTCAGCAAACTCTCTTAGCAAATGGTCAATGTCATGGAATCCCCCTATGTTCAGTGGTTGAAACCATGTCAATGCCGTACCTTCTAGAGTAAGACCAAATCCCTCGTATTGTGTATGGAAATCTGTTATCTGCTCAGCTCTTAAGACTTGCTTAAAGAGTGACACATGTGCATACGGATCTCCTGAACCACCATACTTCTTTGGCATACACTTGGCTACTTGAGATGGTCTCATACGTCTATGGTCTGCTACCAATCTCATTGCTCCTGTGTCCCGGCTAAAGCTTTCTCTAGCATCATGGACTTCATGGGTTACCCTTGTCGGTTCCCCTGCCCTGAATCTACTACTAGGAGGTAAATGTGATGGTTCCGCTTCGAACCTTGGACCTGGAGTGGTATATGTGGGGATTGGAACTGCACTACCTCGATTCGTATCCATTGACTCTCTGGAATGTAATGATCCCATTGGTCCGGGCTTCGAGTACTGAGGTTGACTGAAAGAGTCAGCAGCCTGAGTTCTTTGTCCTCCTGTTGTCATTGGGTTTTGCACTCCATTTGTTGGTGCTGGTCTTTGTGAGCTAGAAGTAACATAATACTGATGTAGTGGTCCCCCAAAGTATGTATATCCTTCTAATTCTTTCTTGCCCATTGTTGAGTATTGCCTCCCATACTTGTCGTAAGCGGCAATTTTCACTTCCGATCCCTCTGTGTAGGTAAAGACATAAAGTCTTTTTTGGTCTGTCAACTCTCCGGTGTAGGGTTCTTCACATCTATAATAGAGATCTTGCTCCCCATTATTATATTTGTATAGCCCCACATAGATGTTATCAGTGTTGATCCTTGTAGTTTCATTCTCTCTTCTTAACCTCGCATCAGGGAAGTTCATTATTGGTGCTTTCTCCTCAAGTTCATCTACTTTGGCTTTGGTGCCCATCAATCCCCACTTGTCCACAATGTTAGGGTTTAGGACTACCAAGTACATGGTACCCTCGTCATCTAGATATCTATCTCCGCTATAGCTCACAGGCACTAAGTCCTTGAACTCACTAGGTCTATCTCTATCTTTACACAATAGCGGTCCATTCCATCTTTGTAGATCTTGGCACCTTGCTCATTGTCGTACTGGTATTTTATGAACAATAGCTTCATTGTGGCGGAAGGGTTTGATGATCCTGCTGCCATATTTTCTCTGTTGTTCAGGTTCAAGTGTTCCAAGTGTTCGGTGAAAATCTCGTAAGATCTCTCCGAAGAAGTATCAGAAACACTTCCTTCAAAGATCGGCTCTAATGGTTGCACCCAACTTTGGTTTACACTTCCCTCGGTTGATATGACACTTGCTTGTTCCCCTTGTTTTGGTTGGTTATTCTGGAGATTCCTGCCCGATCTCAAATTCATCAATTCCCCTAAAGGACTTTAACTTTTCCGTCTCGGCAATTTGTTTTCCCAAGTTTTTGTGGTCAGAATTGATCCAAACTGATTGATACTTGGTCAATTGTTTAATCTTGTCAGTTGGACAACTTCTGTTTCATCAAGTGAGAATTTTGTTGCAGTTATGCTGAAAAAGACATTATACGCGTATGATGTCTTTTTTCACAGATTTGGACTATTTTGGTTATGCTCACTCTCAGTAGCCCCCTTATGCTCTGTCCACTCACAAAATTCAGTTTGAACTCTGTTTTGAGCAAGTTATGGCTAATTTAGGCTTTTCTTGGCAATTTTCCGCTTTTGACTTGTTTTGGGTCAATTGTGATCCAAATGGGATGAAACTTGAAATATAACCTCTAGACAGCTATTACAATGGATCTGTGTTGGCAAAGTATCAAAATATGTCCAAAATTAGGTCAAAGACATCATACGCGTATGATGTCTTTTTCATCAATTTGGGTCAAGACTTGATATTTATGCTTTCTACAGTGTTTGTAACAATCTTGTCAGGTCAGATATCAAAAATAAGCAGTGGATGTGCTAAAAGACATTATACGCGTATGATGTCTTTTTCCCAGATTTTGACTATTCTTGGTTTTAAGCCTTCTCCAATGTTTATAATTGAGTTTCAAGTGTTTTTGTCAGGTTTGAATGTAAAAACAAGATCTGAATCCAAAATTTCCTATTCTTTGCGTTTCTTGGACTCCGACTTGTCTTTTTGGGTTTCTTTGAGTGTTAATGCTCTTGTTTTAAGTTGAAATTAGGGTATAACCCCCCTTTTGAACACTCTGGTAAAGTCAAAATTTCTGTTTTGGTCTCTGTTTGGTCATTTAGACATCATACGCGTATGATGTCTAAAGTTGCAGATTTCCAGTTTTTTGGCACAGAATCCTTCCTAAAGCTTTCTCAAGTGCTCAGCAACCCAGATACACAGAAAATTTCTCTGACTTTTGTTTATTGCAAGTTTCACTACTAACTCGACGGTTTAGTGATCTAACATGCAATCAACCATATCAAGCAAATACTCCAATGATTACTAGCTCTAGATCAGGATCAAATGAAGTCCTACCTAAGCTATTCCTAATCATAAAATGGGTTTGGTAATTGTGATTTTAAAGAGATCCACTGCCACTCACGGACTAGCAAATTCTTCTTCTATCAACAACTACTCAACACCAACAAAACAACAAACAAATCTAAGCTAAACTAAAAATACTGTCAACACGGAAGACCCAGGAATACCCCACTTCCTAGTATCTCTCGAGATCTTCGGAGTCCACCACTCCTAGATCTTTTCTAACTAAAGTATACAAAGTAGTTTATACGACTCACCTCGTAGGATTAGTCTAAGGTCACCTACTTAGGGCTCTCGTCCCCGGCAGCGGCGCCAAATGTTAAGGCGGTTACGCCGCTAGCGGAAGCTAAATAGCGAGAACTCAACCAACAACAGAATTTGTCAGACGAGGACGGAGCTTGACCCGCAGGCGCATGGAAACAACTAGGTGGGTGTCAAATCACCTACTCGACCTTCTAATGACAATCACTACTAAGGAAATCAAATCTAAGTTCTAAAATACGCAAGTGACTGAAATCCGTACTACGAACGAATGCTATACGAAACAGGATCTAGAATCATTGAATCGATCTCAAACTCAAGGGGAAGTCTATACACTAGGTAAGAACAACACCCTAAAGACTTGAACTGCAAAATCAACCTATAACCACTCCGTGCGGTAAACGCGTATGAAGACAGGCCGAAAAATACAGGTGATCGAAACTTGACCCCGATGGTACTAATGTGTAGCTCTACTCGTTGGTGGTTCTATAGATATGCTGCACGCTCCATTCCGACACACGAGTTGGAAGAAAACTCACACCGAAGCTCGTAGGAACTTACCACACATAGAAGCCGATAGCGCGCACTCTTGGTATCTGTGCGTAGCTCTCGCCGTTGCTAACACAATGGCGGTGTCGCTTCTCCAATGGCGGCTCCGTAGCTCGCGTAGCAAGTAGATAAGACTCTCTCTCTCTCTCTCTCTCTCTCTCAACACAGTCACGGCGCTCAAAAAACTCACTTTGATTAATAATCAATCCCCTTAGGTTACAAAAACTTTGGCTTATATACCTCAGCCTTGGAGGTGAGAACATCTCTAACTAATTACATCAGCAAGTGAAATTACTTCGGATTACAAGCTGGAAACTCAATTGAGTCCCGTTACTTAATGAATGGCTCAAATCAAAATTAATGTCGAAAAGACATTTATTACAATCAATGGTTACAAAATGATGAGTGTGAGCAAAAATGTGGGTGTGATTCCTCTGCATGCTGCTCAACAAAAAAGTGCCAAGCTACATGGAGGGCGTATTCATCCTCATCCTCCGCTCGAAGACTTCGCCATCGCTTTCCACCATCCATAATACAACAATTGGTTTCAAAGCAATTTGCATCCTCTCAGGCTTAGTCTCAGCGCTCAACACCACCTTATCATTTCTTTGATTTCAGTGAGCTTTGGGCATGCGTTCGCCCAAGTCTACCAAAATTTTAGGTTTTTGTTGAGTCTCGTCTGCTCAAATTTTTTTATTCGGTAATTTCGCCTCCATTTTCACTACAAGCAGTATGCACATGCTATTTTGTCATTTGTGCAAAATTCTATCGTGCCATTGTCTGATTATAGGTCCCTTACATCTTTTCTGGTTGTGTTACTATATAGCAAGTGTTATTCCCACTTTGTTTCTCTCTTCCTTGGAGTTTTCACATAGTGTGCAACATTTACCATGGCTGACAAACATAGATGTGTTCAAGATTTTGGATAGCAATTTCTTGTGTCAAGGGCATTGGAATATTGTGGAGGGCTTGATGTACTTCCGGATGTAGGCAATGTTGTGGAGGTTGCAGGTCATACTGTTGTTAGTGTTGTTGTTGACTATTGGTGAGCAAATCTTGTTGGGAAGCAAAAGATGTGCGGCTCATTGCCATTGTTTGCCTTGTCTGTGAAGCACCTCTATCTCCCCACATTTGTTCAATGAAATCTACCAAACAGGCTTTGGATATTCTTGATGGTCTTTTTGAAAGTTGCAATGAGGCTAAAAGTAGCATTGCTATGTAAAGAGCTCGAATTGAGATTATGCCTGAGGGAAGATGATATGACACTTTCCTTATTGGTGTCAAGGATCTCATTGAACTTATTTTACAGGTGAAAGTCATTGAGACAGTTCGTTGTGCAAGATAGTATGATGTTGCAGATTCTTACAGACTTTTGCTAGTACTTGGGTATTATGACCTAAGGATATCCTGAAGTTGTCAAGTTTGAAGCTTTGTGATTTTGTTGTTATAAAGTAACTTTCCCAAAAAAAAAATTGGACTAGAAACCATGAATGAACAGGATTTATTGCTGCTCAATTAAAGGATTGGCAAAACAGCAATGAAACCACTTTTTAGCTTCTTCTGCGAGTGAAAGTCTCTTGTTCCTATGCTTTCTGTTGGCAGCAATTCAGTTGAAAATGTGGTTGATAAGGGCAAAAGAAGACGGTTTCATTTTGTAAAGCAACGATCATTGAATCAGCAGGTCTAAGTTTGACGGTCAAAGAGGCTAAGAAGAAAGGGGTGGTTCCACTGCAAATGCTGTTCCACTACAAATGGAGCTACTATTGAGTCTTTGTGAAAGGAGACTGTGATGCTGATGTTGATGAGAATGGATTTTAGTGCAGAGTGTACCTATAATCCTGTTGTATGATGCCATGCAGTAAAGGACATCCTAATGTTAGGATGAGCCTCCTAGAACCGCATGTACAAATCCCTCTGCCACACAAAAGACATTTAAAAATACAATAAAGTACTAAAATATATTTGCAACACTTACCTACTACCACCTCGCGGTGTATTCTCACAAAAGTTGGTATGACTTCACCTTTTGTCCACAAAAAAAGTAGGTATGTCATTTCTCATACTTTGCAACCAAAGTGAGGTGGGGTTGGTTGAGCGGTAGGAGTTGGTGAAGAGTGGGAGTTGGTGTCTATTTCTAGAAATTCAAAGTTTCTATTTCAAATTTTTGTAATGTTGAATGTTTGTCCACTAGTGAAGCACTTAGTGCACTTGGAGAACACTCTGAAGCACTTTGGGACACTTTGGTGTCCTTTTAAGCACTCTATAGTACTTTAAAGCACTTTGGGGCACTTGAAAGCACTCTGAAGCACTTTCAGGCACTACAAGGCACTTTCAAGCAACTTTTCAGGCACTTTGGTGCCCTTTCAAGCACTCTGCAGCACTGTAAATAATTTTAGGACACTTGAAAGCACTCTGAAGCACTTCAGTGCACTTTAAGAGCACTCTAAGACACTTTGTGGCACTAGATAGCACTCTGAAGCACTTTACCAACACTTTGGTGCACTTTGGAAGCACTCTAAACTACTTGGTGGCATTTTAAAAGCACTTTGTGGCACTTCAAAGCACTTTAAGGTACTCTGTGGCACTTTCAAGCACTATGGGGCACTTTGTGGCACTTTCAAGCACTTTAATATAGTTTCAAGCACTATGAAGCACTTTCAAAGCACTTTGGCGCACTTTGGTGCACTAAATAGAACTGTGTGGCATTTCAAAGCATGTTGAAGCACTGTAAAGCACTTTTTGACGCTTTCAAGAACTCTGAAGCACTCTGCAACACTTTAAAGCACTTTTGGGCACTTGAAAGCACTCTGAAGTGCACTTTAAGGGCTTTTTAAAAGAACTTTAGTGCTATTTTAGAGCACTCTGAGGCACTTTGTGGTACTCTGCAACAAAGCACTTTAGAGTTTAGAAAGCACTCTAAAGTACTTTGTGGCACTTTTAAGCACCATGAAGCACTTTAGTGCACTTTGAAAGAGCTCTGAAATGCTTTGAAGCACTTTTTGGCACTTTCAAGCATTTGCGGGCTCTAAGAGATGCACTTTGAAGAACTTTGAGACACTTATAAAGCACTTCAAGCTTTTGAAAGCACCCAAAACTACTAAGTAAAGCATTGTGACACACTTTGAAGATGTTCTGGCTGATATACCTGAGGTAAATTGAGGAGATGCACCGGATGCACCACATGTTTCCTCTTGCCGATTCTCTTTCTAGAAACATCTTTCTTGTTTGGGGAGATGCGGGTTTCCATTGACCAGAATTGAAACATGATTTCTCTGATTTTGATTGTTAAGGTACTAGTCATATGCTATTGACATTGACACGTGTCTAAGGGAAGTGACCCCTCCTCCCTATCAGTTTGCAGTCAAAAATTGGCTCCCGTGACATTTCTTCGATGAAGTCCTATTGCAACATCATTATTGCTAATTACATTGTCAGCCCCATTGACTCCATTGAGGCATGTCATGACAGTAGCCCGGTTCAAAAATAACTCATTATTTGAAATAGGAGTCTTCACCTGAGACAATGTATGACAAATTCTAGAAAAAAACAGTACCCCAACTATCTCCAATGTGGGTTGCAACATTGAGAACGTTGGATGATTGCGAAGTTGTTGTAGAATGCTCCATTGAAGACTCTCGGAAAGCCCGTTTGTCTGATTACACTAACACTTAGAAACTGACCTAAATTTTTTTTTTGCCTCCTTCTCATCAATGTCACCATCCTCTCGCGCTCATGCCATCCTTTTTTGCAGGTTTCTTTGTTTCCTCTTCTTTGCAGTTCAATAATTTTGTAGACTCGACCGAAGATCCCTTGGGATATGTTGGGTAGCAGATAATGGAGGAAGGTAAAGGGGGTTTGTACTGACATTATGAGTATTATGTGATTCCATGTGGAACGTGCGAGGATGCTAATGACACGACAATGAAGACAGTCAAAACAGTGCCATAGTACTCATAGAGAGAGAGAGAGAGAGAGAGAGGGAGAGAGAGAGAGAGAGAGAGAGAGAGAGAGAGAGAGAGAGAGAGAGAGAGGTTTTGTAGAAGCTAAATATGGCTGGCAATGAGGAGTTGGTTGATATGGCTTTGTGTTATGCCTGCAAGCACCTGCAGCGGCTATGGAGAGAGAGAGAGAGAGAGAGAGAGAGAGAGAGAGAGAGAGAGAGAGAGAGAGAGAGAGAGAGAGAGAGAGAGATAGTTCTATTATCGTCCTCAAGGTCAAATATGACCTATGGGACCAAATGAGCATGTCATGTGGTGTGAGTGGAGGTCATAACTCGATGCTCAAAAATGGCTGAAATGAGCATCACAATAGAGAGTCCACATCGTGGTTGGGGGAGGAAGGTATGTAGGGAGATCTCATGGCTGAATATATGGGGAAAAGAGGACCTAATGTGGTCAAAAGATGAGCATTCAAGTAGTGTGTGGTACTCACTCTCTTGCACTTGACGAGGGTATAAGGTGCAAAGTCGATGAGACTCCTCGTCAGTGTCCCAACATCCTCTCTCGCAGCATAGAGAATGGGAGCTAAGACGAATGGAGGCAATGGTGCGGATCGCACTCAATGGGATTTTCTCAAGGACGTAGGTATGGGTTTGGTTGCCTCGTTCGGAGAAGAAGAGAGATTTGTAGTTTGGGGCAATGTGTGTGGTGTAATGGATGAAGCGATAACCTCCAGATTTCTCCCAAGGAGTGATACAGTGGTGTTGTAAGAAGGCCTCATTAACTTGGGAGTCGATCGACACATCCTTGACCAAGTGACATGCATCTATCTTCCAAACCATTTCTTGATGTCAAGCATCCACCACGAACTTTAGTATTTTGCTCTTGCATGTCTTTTGGACCTTTTGACTTTCTTCATATGCAATTCTAGGAAGTCGATACAAAGGGCTACATTGTGTATTAAGCATGTACTCCACAATCCTTTGCATATCCAAGACCTCAATGGAAAGCGATTCGGACTCAAGAAGTAAGAGAATGTAGGGTCTTTGTGTCTTGACTTGGAGAAAGTGGGTGAGAAAACGCTTTTGGACATTCTCAAACTCTTTCCAAGTAGACTTCCCGATGCTACCACCCCACACCTCCACTCCATAAAGAAGGACCAGTGTCACCAATGTGTCAAAGAGGTACTTTTTGAGAGCCCAACACTTGATCTCTCCAGCATTGCACATGTTCTCAAATGCATGATAGACCCTCTTTCCCGCTTCTAAGCGACACATTGTACAATCATTCCATTTATGATTGGTTGGAACCTTAAGGCCAAGGTACTTGAATCTATCTACCACTTCAAGTTGCTCATTGCTATATACAATGCATGGATTTTCATCATTGAGGGTCTTTACAAGCATAACCTTGGTTTTAAATCCATTCAGGATCAGCCCGCTATGTAGACAAAAGCGTTCCAAGACACCTATAAGCTTTTGTGCATCTTCTAAGGTATGTGCCAAGAGCACTACATCATCGGCGTAAAGCAAAAGCATGCTCACCGCATTTCCTATCTTAACCTCTTCTATGCCTTCTTGTTGCATAAAATCAAGAACCATGCATTCCAATTCATCAATGAGTAGCCCAAAGAAGGTTGGGGAAAGTGGGCATCCTTGTTTGACACAAATGGTGTTTGCAAATAAATTTGAAATTCCATCTTCCATACATGTTAGCATCGGCTAACGGCTAACGGCTACACCAATTATGCACCCAGCTGTGGATGTGCCATAGTGCACAATATTTACTTTTCATTGTATAGGGCTTGGGCTCATTTAGGAGTTCCAAAGATTGTATGAGTCTATGCTAGAGAGCTCACTTTATCCCATAGTTGAAGGGTTTGAGGCCCAAAGCTAATAAAGAGCCCTATGCTTAATGAGAGGTCATTCTTGAGTGGTCCTTTTGAGAACTCTCTCCCTAGAGTAGCTCTTGATGGCTTAGCCTTTGAGCTTAATGCCCATGCTTAGAATGCTAGTGCTAATCACATGTAATTAGTGTAATCCTCTCTTAATTAATCTAGTCTTCATTATTTTGTCAATCATGTTTCTCTACTTTCCTTCATTGTTTTGAAGTGTTGATCTTCTCTAATCTAACTCTTACTTATGCTAAGATATTCCAATTAGTGGAGTCCTTATCTAACTCTCTCGATTAAGTGGAGTGGGCGTACTCGTGATTGAGGGATTAGAGTTGTCCTCTAATGGTGTGCTTGTGTGTGTGTGTGTGTAGGTTTAGGAAGCCTTGAGCTTAATTTGGTTATGTGTGACTTGATTTAGACACCATGATTGGCATGGTTGGGGTGGCCGACTTGAATGTGATCTTGTGTGCTTAATCGTCAATCCATGTAATTAGGGTTGTGCTTGAGAGACTCCAAGATTAGTGTGTTTCACTTCGTTGCTTGATTTGTGTAGATGATTGCTTGAATTGATGCTTGATGTGCGATTAGCATTAGTTGTTTGGGATGATTTCTATTTGCATTGGAGGATGCGCGCTCTTGAATCCTCTCAATCTTTGCATCCGATGACGCTCTCAGACATTCTTTGTGTGATGCCTCCAAGCCCTAGCCGGGTCATGCTCTCTCTCTCCGGATTGATAGATTTTGTGGGAGATTGCCTATGCTATGGCGAGCCTCCAACATTGGCGCCACTGTCGGGGACGGGTTGCCTATGCTAGTGGAGTTGAGGTTGCAAAGGATAAGAGTATTTTGATTACCGTTTTCTTGTAATTAGGTAGGATTTGATTTGTGTGTAGTGTAATTAGGTTTATTTGTGTATAGAGTCATTTCACCCCAAAAACCCCTAAATTCTCTTTTGATTTTGCTAACTTTTCACTAACCTTCACTAATTTTGCATCCCATTCATGCTAATTGTACTAATTTCATGCTAATTGTGCTAACCTAACCACCAATTTTGATTTGGAATGTATGCTAAATCCCCTTAATTGAGGATGATCATCACTCTTAATTGCTCTAAGCTATGTCTAATCATGTGATTGAGTGTTGATTTTGGTCAATTTTGGACCGAATCGGAGTTGCACACATGTGTGTGCAATGGAGTGTCTACGCGAGGAGCAAGGATTAAGTGAGCAAGTAATCAATTGTAAGTGGATTGACCTACTCCATTCAATTTTTGGTTGATTAAGTTGATCCCATTGAGTTGCTAAATCATTGCTAAAATTAGGTGTGTGTGCCTAATTGATGGAATTTATGCCTAATTTGATGAAATTGGAATGAAATTGGATGCCTAGATGCTTGAGGAATGGTAGTTTTGCATAAATTGTGTGTGCAAATCACTAAATTGATGTGTATGTGAGGCTATTCCGGTCATGGAGTAGGCCTAATTGCCAAAATTAGGGCAAGATTTGAATGTGTGTGCCCATTTTAAATAACTTTGATGAGAAGATTTATGGTCAAATTGAACACCTAAATGCTTGTAGATTGATGATTTTGCAAGAAATGTGTGTGCAAACATTAGGAATTGGCCTAATTTCATTGCTAATTGAGCAAAAAATTGGATTTGTGCAACTAATTTTTGTGTGTGTGCAATGCTAAATTGAGTTATAATTTGATCAATTTTTTATTAAAATTGAGTTAATTTAACATGTATGTGTGATCAAGTGTGCAATTGATGAAATGCAATGAGTGTTTAATGAAATTTTTGCACAAATCAACGGCCTAAATTTAGGTGTGTGTGCCTAATTAATGGCCAATTATGCCTAAATTGGGGATGAATAATTGGCCTTGGTTGGCAATTGTGATGATGAAAAGACCTAAAATGGTTGGTGTTCTATGTGTATAATTGATGATTCGATTGATACACAATTGAAAATGATTTTACGTTTTACCATTGTCACGTATGCTAATTTGATTGGATATGGTAAGAATTTCGGTAATTTGTGCAATTGGAGATGCCATAATTATATGTGTGCAACCTCACACATCAAACTGACAAATCCAAATGGGGTTTGAATGATTTTGATATTAGATATGAGCAATTTTCAATGATTGAATATCAAAATGGATTGGGGTAAAGGTGAGGAGTGTGCATCCATTAAGTGTGTGCATCTCCCAACATTGTGAATTGGTTCAATTTTATTCCAAATTCGGGAAGTTTTTTATGCATGAATTGATTGACTTGAACTTTCATGTGAGCAATTCCGTTACCATCCAAAGGAAGTTATGCTTTTATGATTATTCGATCATGCTCAAAAATTTGGATCAATTTCCTTAGAGAAAGTTTTGATATAACATTATCGTGTTGCTCAATCGTGGCATTGAAACCTGTTGTCTGCAGCCGCCTTTTTCGCCATGATTTTCTAATGTTTTTGATACGCCCTTGGACTCAATCGACATCACACACACACACACACACTCAAATGAGAACACATGCATTTAGTGTGGGAACATCCTCTTAAGAATATTTTTAATCAATCTCTAATAAATCTAAATGCTCAAGGATCTCAAATACTTTATGGCCACTTGCCTGGCACGATACATGAGAGACCTTGGACGTATGCTAACATTGGGGCACCTTCTTCAACTGCACAAATCGTGCTCACTCACTTGTTGCAGACCCCGCCATGCTCAATTGGCCCGCCACTTTTGGCAAATACAAAAGGCCACTCCCTTGGCATTTTAGCAACACACACACACACACACACACACACACACACACACACACACACTAAAAGCTGCTCTGGCGCCATCATGGAGACCTTGCACAGCTCGGCAATCTCGGGTCCCAATCTTGCTTCCTTAAAAGCGTGTACACACACACTCTCGATCTATCTTGTACAGTTGCATTCCCCGCCAAGATTGTCTGGTAGCTCTAAACACACACATACATTCTCTTTTGTGAAGCTGGGTCCCGCCCTTGCTGTAAACACACACTCTCTGTAGCCCTGCTCGCCCTACAGGCTACTCGCTGCACACTTGCTTGCTACCCCGCCCTAGCTGGCATCACAACACACACTCATTAACTGTGCCTGCTTCCGTAAATGTGTCTGGCTTCCCACACCCTCCTGCTCCGGGCTCCACCATCCTGTGAGGCACCACCTTGAGGCTTGGGGTATGTAATATATATCCAATAGTGCAGGTAATGCTAGCATCACACCAACACGCTCCTCAGGCTGATGTGCTGCAAATCTGAATATGCCCATGCCTACCAGGGAGAAGCATAAGAAAAGAAAAAGAAAAATAAAAGTTTCCTTATGTTAAAAAAAAAGAAAAAGAAGGAGAGGTTCTCACCCTCCTCCTTTTCGAAATAGAAAAAATAAAAATGTTCTCCTTGACTTGTATGAGCTTGGGTTGCCAGGTAAAATTGAAAAAAATGAATAAATAATCAAAGAAGCTCAAGAATGGGATCGGTTAATCTTGCGGCCAATGATGAGGATGTTTTGCATAGTTGATTGAGCTTGTACTTGATTTCAATGCCAGATTGCTTTAAGGCACTAACTGTAGAATGGTAGTATCGGCCAATTGGGTCTAGGGCAGTTGCAATTCTACTTCATCTCTTTCCCTATCTCTACTACGAAATGTGCTATAGTTGAGTATCAAATATGGGTTAATGGCTATGAGATTGGACTAAAATTTTGAGGTTTAAGATTAAGCAGGATGTCTTTAGTGCTTGTTTCAAATGCGAAGATTTTTTTTGCACTCAAATTGGAGCATTATTTCGGAGGGATATCCGCCAAGGGGACCAACTCGAGCTATGAATGGCCTCGAGAAATCTTTAAATTCACTTTGTCAATAATCTTTGCTATAAATGCAATATCCGTTGTGTGAGCCTCGAGTGTATATGGAAACTCCATGCACAAAGGAATTTCATTGCACCAATCTTTGGCTTGATTGAGTTTCCCATTGCAATAAATTCTTCTTAAATGCATGTGAGCTTCATGTGAGAGTTACACTAGATAATGAGTTGTGCTTGCTTGGTGGTACTTTGTGCTTGAACTTAACATTGCTTGTGCATTTTTAATGCTTGAATTGAATGAGAAATTATTTGAAAGCATTAGAATTGAGCTTGTTTTGATGGACAAGAGTGTGCGTTGTCGGGGGATATGTGTTCACTACGTGAGCCAGGCAGGCGTCGGGCCTCTGGTTGTGGGAGGTGTGAAAGAGAGAGAACAAGAGACAGTGACAACTCTACCAATCACCGCAATCATCAATTAATTGAATATTACTTTGAGTACAACCTAGTCCTTACGCCAAGGCGGGCTGTTAACAGCACAGTCACTTGGATCATCTGCTAACTAGGAGTTTAGGCTCCCGCTTTACAGAATTAACCGGGCCGTTAACGACACCGGACTTAAAAGAATGTTAATTCAATCTCTAGCTAATGACGGTTATGGAAATTTCCTCCTGTCGCTTTATTTGCTTCAAACACCTCGCGGATTCTGCAAGCTTCGACTCTGCTCACTGCCTTAATCATTAAGAACCAGTTATTGTCAATTATCTTGTAACTTCCTGATTTGCTGAGCTCTAACCCTTTTTCTTCTGCCTTCGACTCCTTGCTTATCTCTCCCCTTTTTCGAGGCTTTGATTCCGAGAGAGAGACTTCATGCTTGCTTAGGTTCACCTCACCTCTCCGAGAGTCTTACTTCTCAAGCACGAGAGAGTAGGCTTTCGCTTTCTTACTTACCAAGGACTAGAGCGAGAAAAAGAGACTTTGCCTTGTACTTGTTCCCATGCTTGTTCAATCCCTTCTTCTTCGATGCCCTATCTTCTCCATGCTTTTTGACCTTCCTCACCTCTTTTCCTTTTTTGCATGCCGAGGAGAAGAGAGAGAAGGCTTTCTATTGCTTGCCTTGCTTGCTTCTTCTCGCTTTGCTTGCTTCTTCCTCAAGCTCCTCACATGTAATGGCCTTCGAGCTTCCCTCACCTCCTCTCCTTACCTTGCTTCCCTCGTTCATTCCCCTCATGCCACAAGTGCCCTCGTTGGCTTGTCTTCTTTTTAATAGCCCTTCCCCCAAAATTTTGCCGCCGCTCATCAGTCACGGCGCCATGACTGATGTGGCATGGGACCCATCTTAATGACGTGGCAGGCGACAAGGATGACCAGCGCGGAATCCTCTGGAACTAGCTTCGAACGCATGCGCCTTGGCTTGCTGAAGCCATTTCCTTTCTCAGTCACGCTCAATCGAGCTCTCTACAACCGCTGCCATCGATTCCTCCTCCAGTGCGCTCGTCCCATGTCTGCCCGCTCGCCATTTCAACCTTTTCTTTCTTCCTTTTACACTGAAAACCCCCTTATTTTCCAAGTGGGCAGCCAATGGTTGGCTTTAACTTGGTGGGCAGCCGGTGTTAGTGGGTGGCCATAACCCTTGGCTTCTTGTTTTTCTTTTTACCCTTAAAGGGAACCCCATTGGCATACACATCGACTTTAGAAAGCATCACGAGGCTCAAAAACTTCCTTAAGCAGCCCCGTCCAACAATCTCATCATGGATTCTCTCACCTTCGGATAAAATCCCGCAATCAATGCATTCCAAGTGGTCACATTCCGAACACGAAGCTCTTCAAGCACCTTTTTGTACTTTACGAGAATTACACCACATTTGGCGTACATACCAACTAAAGCATCGGCAAGCACAACATCTTTCTTCAGCAGTCCTTGACTAACAATATCTTCGTGAATTTTAGTCCCCGGGGTAGTCACTTATCAAAAGACCCTTATATCACGTGCGTTCAAGAGGTAATTAATAATACCCCAATATACATACTATACTTACATTGTGAGCCTATTTAAAAAACTCCCACCCCTTTCTGTATGTATACATTTTTATACATTTTGGTCTTTTAATAATCCTCTCCGGTTAACTCACGTGATATCATACACATTCTAAAAAGTGACCACCCCGGGTTTTAGTCCACCTAGCCGGGCATTGCCAACTATTGCCACCCAGCAATACATGAAATGGCATCCCGAACATGAGACTCCTCAAACTACTGTTCTCGCATTCCAAAACCCTGGCTGCAGGTCAAAATTCCAAATGGCACTCCGATCGAGCGGACTGGACTGGTGCGGAGCCGGCCCCCGGTGAATCTTTAACGGCTAATATCTTGGCGACCGGGACTCCGATCACTGATCTGAAAAGACCGACGCGGTCCACAAAGAACACTTCAGGCCCATGCATTCGTTTCATTTCTTCCACCTCAGCTACAGTTGCCCAATTCGGTACGGATGTGCAATCGACTTGAACTTTAAACTGCCATAACTTCTTCACCGTAGCTCCAATCGGCGAGCCGTAAAGACAGGGCGGTAGAGCACTTCAAGCAATGCAGTTTTAGATCATAATATCCCATTTGTGCTCACTTCAAGCATACTCATGTTTGGAATCATTGAGGCATCTGTTGGCCCTTTTAAGCCGCATCTGGCATACATTAATCATTAAGCTTGGCCTGTTAACAAGCCCTGATCACTGCTCACTGAATGTGTAGGCTTCAAAAAAGTGTAGCTTGCATTTCTCTGCTCTTTTTCTCATCATGGCAGCGGAGCTGCACGACAACGTAAAAATTTGAACTTGGCTTTGTGGATTTTTTAGTGCTTACTTTAAATGTTCAAATGCTTAAGAGCACTAATGATTTGAATAATTTTGAAGGGTGTGGCAGGTGTGTGATTTCAAATGATCCAAGAAGGTGTCTTCATTGCAATATTGCAAAAATTGGCTACTTAGAGCCATTCCAAATGTTTGGATTAAAGTTGTAATGCTAGCTCATAGCTAGGTCTAAAAATGCAATTTTTTTCATTTGAGCTAGTGTTTAGCCAACTTATTTGAGCTTTCAAGTACAAATTTGGCTAGTAAGAGCCATTCATTTCCATTTCATTAAGTTGCAGTCATCTCTAGCTCATGGATTGCACTAAAAAATTTGAAAATCTCATGTGAGCTAGTTGTTAGCCAACTTTTTGGTAAGCTTTAAATTGTAAAATTTGGCTATCGATAGCCACTTCATTTCATCCAAAAGTTGCATCATTTTCACCTCTTAGCTTGTTTTTCCATATTTCATTAAGCTAGAAATTAATCAAACTTTTGAATCATGCATAAGAGGTGGTAAAAATTGTAAAATTTGCTTATGTAGAAGCTCATTATCTCTCATGGTTGGTGTGTATGAATAAATTTGGTACATTAGAACATCATGTACATAACCAAAGGCATTTTTTTTCCTTGGGTTTTTTCCCTTTGGAAAATTAGGGTATGCAAGACCCTAGCATTAGGTTTTCATTAATGTTTTTTGTGTGGCTTTTCAATAAAAGGCTTTGGAGTTTGTGTTTACACTTAGCTTCAAAAAGCTTCTTTTGCAAATAAAAGGGATCAAGAGGCTTCTCTATATAAATGGGATGCTTGCTCAAGGATGCACAATTTACAAAGAGCATGAATAGGTGTAATCCTTCCACGATTTTGCTCTTTTTATCTCTTCATTCTCTTGCTTGGTTTAAGTGAAATTTTTCTTCTAAGCTATGGTTTTTTCATGTTAGAAAGCTAGGCATTTTAAAGTTTCAACACTTTGCTTTGTGAAAATTAACTCATCAAAAAATTAGGTTTTATGTATGCTAATCATAGGTAATTAGCCTTCACCTTAGGTTAATGTAGGTTCATTTCTTGCTAGTCCTAGATTCTTAGTGATAGTCTTAATATTCCACTTATTTTTTTCATGACCTAGGGCTATGATTAGGCTTTAGTCTTTTTTTAGTCCAATTGCCATAAACATCTCATAAAGAAAGCAATAAAAAATGTGATAAAAAAAGTGAACCATGAAGCAAAGAAGTGTCCAAAAAAGTAACAAAAATGCTACTAAGGCACATGAAAATAAAAATTATATGTTATGTTGTGTTTATGTGAGGCCTAGCGCCTTATTCGCACTTGGTAGGCGAGGGGAATCACCTTGGCTCGTTTAGTCAAGGCCCTAAACCGATGCCCTGGGTTGATAGGGGTTAGCCGTTGTCAGGAGTTTTTTGGAGCAAGGGATTTCGCATATGTACATATACATGCATGGTGCATCAAATAAAGGATTGCCCATTTTCCTTAGCCAGGTGGTTATGTGGGGCCCACATGTGTACAGGTAGGACAGGGTGTACATAGTGCATCGATTTTCACTACTATTACCAGTACCACTGTGTTTTTCTACAATAATGAGGAGTTTATAGCGTGTAAAACTTCTCGAGGAAGCTATTCGCGGGCTGACGACATGAGGTCAGCAGGTGCGTCAGATGGCATCTAGTGGCGTCAGGAGGGCGACCGAGGTCAATATTTGCACGCAAATGAGGACGGACACAACGTGGGTGTTTTCTTGTGAGATTTACGCAGAAAGGTCATCATTAGGACCACTTTTTGGGGCCACTTCACGTGGTGGCGAGATGCATTCTTGGAAAAAAGCTGAGTGCCAGGTGTGCGGATGATGCAAAAAGGTGACAACTATGCACTACGAGGTCAGTTTTTGGCCTGTTCGGGGTCCTTTTGAGGTCATCTAAAAGGCCAAGGGTGCCCAAGTAATAAAGCTAAGTGTGGGAACTGAAAAAGGGAGAGAAGACCAGAAAAAACATGGAGAAGAGAGGAGGAACAGCCGCAAGTGTGTTTTTGGTGTTTTTGGAGCCTGTTTTGGCTGTAAACTGCTCATCCGAGGTCGGATTTGAGCACTTTGACATTGTAGACTGGGGTTTTGGGCCGTTCCGGACGCGATGGCGCTGTCCATTTTGCCAAATTCCTCACTCTTTTCCTGCTGTTTTTCTGTGTAAGTTTCTCTTATGAGCGAAGTTTCTGCTCTAGTTTGTTATTGTATCTGGCTTATTTTACCTATATTGTGTGAGCTATTTGCCCCATTGGTGTTGGCCCAAGCTCAATTGTATCTAAACATCAGAAATTCTCCTCTTTTGAGCTGAGTTTTTTTGGGTGTGTGTGTGTGTGTGTGTGTGTCTCTGTGTGGAGTGGGCAAGTGGATAATCTCTCTCCTCTCACTCCATAGGTGTGTTTCCTGTCTCGGCCAGGTGTGTTGTGTAAGCCGAGTGGTGACCCCTAGTGTGTGTGTGTATCTTCCCAAGAGTGTGTGTCGGGTCGTTATAGAGGCGCTGTGTGTGTTTTCATCCCGCTCACATTCTTTTGGCGCCCCCACTGAGGATCTTCTTCGAGTACCTTCTGCTTCGAGCTTCGAGCTTCGAGCTTCGAGCTTCGGGATTACACGTTGCAGGTTGCAGATTACAGGTTACAGGTTACAGGTTACAAGTTACAGGGACAGGTACAGGTACAGGTGATTCACACAGGTACATGTAGCTGGAGTACAGTGATATACTAGCAGTGATGTCACTTGCAGTTGTTGTGGGAATGCATCACTTGGCGCCTATTTGAGCGCATTGTCTGTTGGATTGTACGTTACTTGTGGAAACTGCCATTGTACGCATTTGTGGAGCCATACTTGGTTGTATTTGGCAGTCCCAGCCATTTCTGAGACTTGGTTTGGAAGATAGTCATTTCTGAGACTTGACTATATGCGATTTGCATTAGCCTTCATGTGAGGGTCGATAGCGTGAGGTTTTTATTGAGCTGGGGGATTCTCAAATGTGGAGATCCTTTCGGTGATACAGGTAGCTGGAGCACCCTTTTTGTGACCTCGCCATAGGCTATGTACTAGTGAGTCCTACTTGATGCTCGGGTTCTATTGTTGACAGTTTATGCATACATAGACAGTCTATATTTTGGGTTCCTACTGCTCTACTTCTTGGGAAACTCTGTCAAAATTTTCCCAAGTTATGATGGATGGTTTTTTGGTATTTTGAGCCATTTATGCTGTTATGCTGCTGAAATTTTGGCAAAATCAGAGGTTGAGTCAGGTGTGCCTTCTTGGGAGCTCCTCAGTTCCCACCTTTTCATTTAACTCAAAGAATTCAGATTAATGTTCATGTGTCCAGGAAGATCTTTTTCCAACAGTGCATAGTCTTTATGTTTGGGCCAAGAAGATTGAGAGAGATCCTGGAATGTCCTTTGCCTGTTGTCATTCCGATGATTAACTATGAAAACTCATTTGATGTGCATGTGTTTGTCCTTATCTAAAGTTGAGCTCCATTGAAGTTTCTGGGGATTGGGTAGTGAAAAGTTTTGGGTTCTTGCACGTGTGTTCGAAGGGGTTCTCAAAGCATCATAATTTGGGTAGCCATGGCTTTCTCTTATCCGGAGTTTCATGGAAGAAGTGATGAAGATGTGGAAGAATTTTTGGAAAAGATGGAGGTTGCCTGCATTAGCAACCAGATTCATGACCCTACGCAAATGTTACGCATTCTCCAAATTTGTTTGAAGAGTGATGCACGAGTTTGGTCTAAAGCATTTGAAGAGGAGTTGCGTGTGGTTGATCCACCTATAAGGTTGAGTTGGGACAATCTACGACGTGGGTTGGAAGTGGAGTTTGTGAAGATAGAAGATCCTGACAAGGTGTGGCAAGAAGTACAGGCTTTGGTGCAAAAGGAAGGTGAGCCAGTAGATGCGTACATACGTAAGTTTTCATTGGCATGGGAGCGAATGTGCAAGGCTTTAGCACCACAAGTACCCCCGCATGACATGATGAAGAAGGACAGGTTCTTGGCTGGTCTTTGGGAGAATATACGTTGGAGAGTGGAGCTAAAGAAGCCTAGGACATATGAGGATGCACTAGAGGTAGCAAGGATCAAAGAGTGGAAGCTGAGGAAAATGAGCCACTTAGGGGTGGAGTCTTTGCCAATGAGGTCTGAATTTCAGCCTATAGAGTCTTTACAAGGGCGCATGTCAGGGGTTCATCATGAACCAGTAGTTACTACTCAGGTTATGCCAGCAGTGGTCACTACAGCAGTGCAAGATGATGGGCTAAGGCAAGACATGAGGCAAATGGTAGATTTGATGAAGAATCTTAGCCTAAACATGCTAGGTCAAGTGGGAAATAATCGAGGTCAAGGGAGGTTTGCAAATCAGCCAGGAGGTGAAGAAAGGCCGAGGAATGGTGTTGGACAAAGCAATGGTAGGTTTTGGAGGCAGACGCCCACATGTTATAATTGTGGAGAGTTGGGTCACATCAGCCCGCAATGTGATAAGCCACCAAGGATGGGGGGAGACATGTATCCATTGCCAAGACAGGTGCTAACTAGGTCAAATGATTATGTCATCGAAATTAAGGGAGACGAAGGAACCAGTGGACTGACCCAGGAGGAAAAGGGAAAGACAAAAGTGCTAAGTGTAGTCACCTTGGAGAAGGCATCAAAGCTAGAGGATACATTAGTGATGCCTATTGGGAAGAGGACCACAGAGGATAAGGAAGGAAGAAGTGCCCCAGGTCCTAGTAAGAAGAAAGGAAAGAGCCATGAAGGCGAGGATGTCAAGGCCAAGAGGAAAAGGAGAGCTCGTCGAAAGTTTCATGTTTCAGATTTTCCACTAGGGGATGGGCAATTTAGCTATGACTTGAAGGAGGATCTGACGAGCAGGAAGGCAGATGTTACTTTTGGGCAGCTTATAGAGATGGTGCCTAAGCTAAAGCGGCAGTGGAAGAAGATGGTTAACCCAATGGAGAAAGAGCCAGAGAGAGGTTCAATGAAGGTGTTGGCAATGGACAAGCTACCAGACATTTGTCCAATAGTAGATGTGTGGCATAAAAGAAAAAACTTGGGACAAGGTTATGTGGATGGCGGAGCCCAAATATGCGTCATAACACACTCATGCGTTGAGAAGATGGGTCTCACAGTGGCTGGGGTGTCAGGTTTTCGGATCAAATTGGCAAACCATCAAAAAGTAAAATGCTTAGGTGTTGTAAAGAGCTTAGAAGTGGAGGCATATGATGCAAAGGCAGTGGTTGATTTTCATGTGATGCCAGCAGGGTTGGGAGCATATCCTATTATACTGGGCAGACCATGGTTACGTGCAGTGGGAGCTGTTCAAGATTGGCGACATGGTACGATTAGCCTCTATGGAAAGACAGGTACCAAGAAGCTTCATAATATGGACACAAGGAAACGATTAGAGGAGCTTTATGAAGATGAGGATGAGTCTAGTGATGAAGACTCTTCCACGGTGATAGACGAGGACAGTGATAGCACTACCAGCAGTGATGAGGATGCTGATGTTGCATTTCTTTTGATGGACAAAGAAATCCAGGAGATTGGTTTAGTTGCATTTGCGAATGAGGTTGAAGATGAAAGTGTAGGGCCTTATGAAGTGATTGAAGGGCTGATGCAAACCAAGGTTGAGTTGTCGAAGAAGCAGGAATTAATGACGCAAATGATTAGTGGAGACCTCTCAGCTATGAAGAAGGATATATTTTTGCATATGCTAGCTAGTTTTCCTGATTTGTTCATTACTTCATATGAAGAGATCAGAGGGTTCAAGGGTGAAGAGATGCATATAGAGCTGAAAGAAGGTGCTAAGCCAGTGCGGCAAAGGCTAAGAAGGATGGGTCAAGAGCAAATGGAAGCCTTGCGGGTAGAGGTGGACAAGTTATTGAAGGCAGGGTTCATAGTCCCTGTGGAGACCACAGAATGGGTGAGTCCAGTAGTAGTCAGTCCAAAGAAGGATGGGAAGTGGAGGATTTGTGTAGATTTTAAACCCTTAAATGCAGCCACTAAGAAGAACCCATATCCTCTTCCATTCATTGATCAGATCTTGGATTCAGTGGCAGGTTATGAGAGGTACAGTGTGTGTGATGGTTTTTCATGCTATTTTCAATTGAAGATTGCTCTTAAAGACCGCACAAAGACAACTTTTATTACGCCATGGGGCTGCTATTGCTACACAGTATTGCCATTTGCGTTGTCAAATGGACCTTCCTTCTATCAAGAGAGAGCAAATTGGGTGTTGGAACCATTCATTGGTAGTTGTGTTAAAGCTTTTATGGATGACTTCTGTGTCTATAGCAGTAGGGCTGATCACCATGAGAAGCTGCAGATGGTATTGGCTCGATATGATGAATGTGGAGGACAACTAAATCCAAAGAAATTTCATCTAGCACAGCCAAGGGTGAAGTTATTGGGCCACATGGTGTCAAAAAATGGCATTGAGGCTGATCCAAACAAGGTTAAGTCTATTATTCTTCTTCCATCACCTATGAGTACGAAGCAATTGGCAACCTTTATACACAAAGTGAAGTACATGGCATGGTTTATTCCATTGTCTTCGCAGCTTCTTTATCCATTACAGCAAGTGGCAAAGCATGATCCATTGTAATGGGATGACAAGTGTGAAGAAGTGTTTCAAGAGGTGAAAGAGGTGTTAGGGGGGTTGTCAGCCATGCAGGCTCCTGATTGGGAGAAAGTTTTTTATGTAAATCCATCAGTAGGGGATGATGCCATTGGAGCCATGCTATTGCAAAAGGGGAAGGGCAGCCATTATATGAGGCTAGTGTATTGTGCAAGCCGAGTGAAGTTGGTAGCGGAGAGAAAGTTATCGGAAGTAGAGCTAGTGATGGCCAGTGTAATATTTGCTTGTAGACGATTTCGTCATTACTTGCTACCACGGCCTTTTGTTTTCTTGACGAGTTATGCCTTTTTGCCACAGTTAATTAATGGTACTAACATGTCAAATGTGGTGAAGAAATGGGTAATTGAGCTGCAAGAGTTTGAGTTCTCTTTTCTAGTGGAAGATAGTACAAGGGCTACCCTAGCTGATTTGTTGACCTACAAGGAGAATCCCCTTATTGTTAAGGAAGAGGTGGTGAGAAAGGTAGTTGAAGAAGTGCCACAGATCAGCAATGCACATGTGTTGTTCTTTGATGGTTCATACAGAAAGAGCCACGATGCAGCTTCAGGGGGTATAGCACTTTATGATCCAGAGGGGAAGCTAGTATGCAAGAGAGGGTTCAAATTGGATGCGCATAGTAACAATGAGGCTGAATATGCTACATTGGAAGCCGGATTACACATTTGTTTGAAGCATGGGGTTCAAAGGTTGAGCATAAAAGGTGATGCCTTGTTAGTGGTGAAACAAGTGATGGGTGTGTGGAAGAGCAAGAACACCTCATTGAAGGAAATGTGCTTTAGAATTAAAGGCCTGTTAAAAAAGTTTGAAGCATGGAGCATGAAACACATTGAACGTGCTCTAAATGGAGAGGCACATGAAGCAGCTCAAGGCATGATTGGGGAGCTATTCGTGTTGAGGACCAATTTATCTCTTTATCATGGCCGGGAAAGTTTGGCTCAAGAAGAGGAGTTTTTGCTAACAGGAATCATTCCAAAGGAGATTCAGAAGTCTAAGAAGTATGGCTTTGTGCGTAGAGCATACAGGTACAAATTGATTGGTGATGCCTTATACATGAAAGGGGCTGATCTCGTGTTGAGACGTGTACCTTGGCGGGAGGAGCTTTACAGAGTGTTGGAAGAGAATCATGAAGGCGCATGTGGTGGCCATTTTGCTCTAAATATCACCTTGCATAAGATTTTGCAAGAGGGGTATGTATGGCCTAGTTTGCACAAGGATGTTCACCATTGGTGTAGGTCTTGCAATAGATGTCAAGCATTTGGGAAGAGAGTGTTGGAGCCAGAGCTACGAAAAACCATTATGGCGTTTGATGTGTTTGAAAAGTGGGGGATTGATGCAATAGGCCCGTTACCTATCACAAGCAGGGGCAAAAGCTATATTTTGACGGCAGTGGACTATCTCTCTAGATGGGCAGAGGCTATAGCAGTAAAACAGATCACTGCAAAGGATGTGGCAAAATTTGTGTATGATGAAATATGTTGCAAGTTTGGGGTGCCATTAGAGCTACTTTCAGATAAGGGGCTAGGATTTAGAGCTAAACTGCTAGACTTCTTATGCACAAAGATGAAGATTAGGCACCAGCATACCACTCCTTATTACCCGCAGTGTAATGGCTTAAATGAAAGATTCAATGGTGAGTTGGTACAAATTATTTCTAAAGTGACGGAGCACCAAGGAAAGAATTGGGATTTGGAATTGCCTAGTGCATTATGGGCTTACCGTACTTCGGTGAAGACAGGTACAGGGTTTACTCCATTTCATTTGGTGTATGGAAAGGAAGCACTATTGCCTGTGGAGGTAGAGTTGCCTGCGGTCAAGATGTTAGAGAAGTTGCTTGGGTCGCCTAGTGATGCATTCAAAGAGAGGCTCTTGCAGTTACAAGAGGTCCAGTTGGATAGGATGAGCGCATTGGAGCATTATGGGCAGATGCAGGATAAGGCCTTGGCAAAGATAAATGAAAAGTTTAAAAGTAAGGGTATCAAGAAACATGACTTGGTTTTGCGCTACAATAGTAAGCTGGACAACACCTTCCAAAAGAAGTTTCAAATTAAGTGGGAAGGCCCTTTCAAGGTAGTGGAGTGTTTTCCAAATGGCACATATCAGCTGGCTAACTTGGATGGTGTTCTACATAAGTCAAGGGTAAATGGGTTGCGTCTTAAATTGTATCATGATAGATTGATGATGGTGGTGCAAGATGAGCTGTCTGTGGATCAAGCAGTGTTGGTGAGGGATGAGGAGACCTGTGATGCGGCGAGTCTCATATCTCTCTTTGCTGCTACTGATCATGAATGATCTAGCAGGCTAGGGGATGGGCAAATTATGTCAGGAGTTTTTTGGATCAAGGGATTGCGCATATGTACATATACATGCATAGTGCATCAAATAAAGGATTGCCCATTTTCCTTAGCCAGGTGGTTATGTGGGGCCCACATGTGTACAGGTAGGACAGCGTGTACATAGTGCATTGATTTTCACTATTACCAGTACCACTGTGTTTTTCTACAATAATGAGGAGTTTATAGTGTGTAAAACTTCTCGAGGAAGCTATCTGCGGGCCGACGACATGAGGTCAGCAGATGCGTCAGATGGCATCTAGTGGCGTCAGGAGGGCGAACGAGGTCAATATTTGCACGCAGATGAGGACGGACACAACGTGGGTGTTTTCTTGTGAGAGTTACGCAGAAAGGTCATCATTAGGACCACTTTTTGGGGCCACTTCACGTGGTGGCGAGATGCATTATTGGAAAAAAGCTGAGTGCCAGGTGTGCGGATGATGCAAAAAGGTGACAACTATGCACTGCGAGGTCAGTTTTTGGCCTGTTCGGGGTCCGTTTGAGGTCATCTAAAAGGCCAAGGGTGCCCAAGTAATAAAGCTAAGTGTGGGAACTGAAAAAAGGGAGAGAAGACCAGAAAAAACATGGAGAAGAGAGGAGGAACAGCCGCAGGTGTGTTTTTGGTGTTTTTGGAGCCTGTTTTGGCCGTAAACTGCTCATCCGAGGTCGGATTTGAGCACTTTGACATTGTAGATTGGGGTTTTGGGCCGTTCCGGACGTGATGGCGCTGTCCATTCTGCCAAATTCCTCACTCTTTTCCTGTTGTTTTTCTGTGTAAGTTTCTCCTATGAGCGAAGTTTCTGCTCTAGTTTGTGATTGTATCTGGCTTATTTTACCTATATTGTGTGAGCTATTTGCCCCATTGGTGTTGGCCCAAGCTCAATTGTATCTAAACATCAGAAATTCTCCTCTTTTGAGCTGAGTTTTTTTGGGTGTGTGTATGTGTGTGTGTGTGTCTCTGTGTGGAGTGGGCAAGTGGATAATCTCTCTCCTCTCACTCCATAGGTGTGTTTCCTGTCTCGGCCAGGTGTGTTGTGTAAGCCGAGTGGTGCCCCCTAGTGTGTGTGTGTATATTCCCAAGAGTGTTTGTCGGGTCGTTATAGAGGCGCTGTTTGTGTTTTCATCCCACTCACACCGTCGCCTTGGTAAGATAGTAGGCTTTTGGAACACCTTCTTGAGGGTTCAAGGAGCTGAGAGTTGCACCTAGACTTGCCTTGGGGTGGTAGCCCTGTGATTGTGCTTTAATGACTTAATCAAAACTTCCATGAGCTTCAAAAAACTTTGACAATGTACTAATAGATTAGGAGCTTTTTAATAGCCCGTAGATATGATAGAGTTGAATGATTTATTAAGATTGTTCACATAGTTTTTAGGCTAGTAGGTTTATGAACTTGCATTAGCCTAGGGTCATAATTGATTACTTGTGTTTCATGCATAAAACTGAAATTTCAAGTGGTTTAATCTTCACAATAGTTTGAGTATTTTTTTGCTTTATGTTGTCTAGTTTTTTACTATGATTGACCCATCTTTTAGAAGCTAAAAATAACTTTGCATGATTGTTCATTTATGCTTCATGTTTTAATCATTGTTGGTGGCCATTGATGCTCATTACTTGTTCTTATGTTTTGCAGCTCGACATTTCTTCCATGGACTTGCTTTCTACCATGACACCATGTCTTGCTTCACCGGCACACGAGGACGTGCGCCAAATTAGGAAGGGGGGAGTTTTAGCAACGGCTAATGGCTAACGACTACACCAATTATGCACCAAGCTGCGGATGTGCCATAGTGCACAATATTTACTTTTCATTGTATAGGGCTTGGGCTCATTTAGAAGTTCCAAAGATTGTATGAGTCTATGCTAGAGAGCTCACTTTATCCCATAGTTGAAGGGTTTGAGGCCCAAAGATATAAAAGAGCCCTATGCTTAATGAGAGGTCATTCTTGAATGGTCCGTTTGAGAACTCTCTCCCTAGAGTAGCTCTTGATGGCCTAGCCTTTGAGCTTAATGCCCATGCTTAGAAGGCTAGTGCTAATCACATGTAAATAGTGTAATCCTCTCTTAATTAATCTAGTCTTCATTATGTTGTAATCATGTTTCTCTACTTTCCTTCATTGTTTTGAAGTGTTGATCTTCTCTAATCTAACTCTTACTTATGCTAAGATATTCCAATTAGTGGAGTCCTTATCTAACTCTCTCGATAAAGTGGAGTGGGCGTACTCGTGATTGAGGGATTAGAGTTGTCCTCTAATGGTGTGCTCGTGTGTGTGTGTAGGTTTAGGAAGCCTTGAGCTTAATTTGGTTATGTGTGACTTGATTTGGACACCATGATTGGCATGGTTGGGGTGGCTGACTTGAATGTGATCTTGTGTGCTTAATCATCAATGCATGTAATTAGGGTTGTGCTTGAGAGACTCCAAGATTAGTGTGCTTCACTTCGTTGCTTGATGTGTGTAGATGATTGCTTGAATTGATGCTTGATGTGCGATTAGCATTAGTTATTTAGGATGATTTCTATTTGCATTGGAGGATGCACGCTCTTGAATCCTCTCAATCTTTGCATCCGATGATGCTCTCGCACATTCTTTGTGTGATGCCTCCAAGCCCTAGCCGGGTCATGCTCTCTCTCTCCGGATTGATAGATTTTGTGGGAGATTGCCTATGCTATGGTGAGCCTCCAACAATACATAGTCGGCATATCACTTTTTGGTAGATGTGAAAGACTGTAGGCATAATTCTCTCCGCACTTGAAGGCTTTGCATACGTCTCCAAAGATTTCCTCGCGGTACCATGTCAAAAGGTTTCTTGAAATCCACAAAGCAACAATACAACTTTTTTCCTTTCAATGGAGACCCTTCCATAAGAACTCAAAGAGTGAGAAGGTTATCAATAGTGCTATGATGCTCTCAAAAACCTGCTTGGCCAAGCACACGTTTCTCGTTCTTTTCATCCCATTCACTTATCTTCATCTCCATGATACATCCAAATAACTTTGCCATCAAAGAACCAACCATTATAGTGTGATCGTTGTTCACATTGTTTACATCTCCCCCTTTGTGCAAAGGTTTGATCCAATTTGCACTCCAATCATGAGGCATGGCATGCTGAAGTGCAAGGTTAAACATATTGCAAGAGAGAGAGATGGACACAAGAGATGGAGGGACCCATTGACTCAGGGTTGCAGAGAGCCCAGAGGAGTGGCGGCAAGAGGGAATTTAAATGCGTAGGGAATTTGCTACTTTAAGCTTTAGTATTAAAGTGAAATGGAATTTCCAGCCCGCCTAAATTTCAACCTCTCAGCCAAAATGGATTTTATCTTTCCTTTATAAAATATAAAAATAAATAACCCACCACCCATTTCATCTCCTCCCAAAGGAGTCTCCAAGACACTCCTTTTTGGTACCACCTAAACATTGTCATGCATTATATCCTTTGCAATACCACTTTCTATCAAAGGCTTCAACTTCTTTCCTACATTGGCCTTTGGATCAATGTTTGGATTATAGCATGTCTACAAAGAAAATATAACAGACATAAGAAAAAACTATGTATAGGTGAAATAACTTTAAAAGTCTCACAATCGTGACCTCAATGCTTGGATTCTTTTGTTGAGATCTTTAGAGACAACCTTCAAGGTTTCAAGATTCCATAGTCTCTTTTTTTGCACACGAGCACCTAAACTTGTATCTTTCCTTTGTAAGTTCCGCACTTTTTCCTGCAAGACCTGTATTTCTTGTGTGCACTACAAAAGGGTTTTTTGGTGCTCACAATGCAAATTATAAAGTCATAGAATCTCATTTGCTTGATGGTGAACCATGCCATTTTGAATTTTTGATTTCCCAAATTAGAGCTTTGCAATAGCCAAGTAAACCATTCTGTTTGTTACTTGCAAAGGTCAATAAAATAGTGGGATTTGCAAATGCACAGGAGGCATTGGTCATAGGATTCAAAGGATAGAGTGAGCCATTTGTCCATAAATCTATGTGTTTTGATCCCTCTACTCTGAGTCTTTCTTTCTCCATGGGTATTACTATTGTGTTTGTTTTACTTCACTTGCATAAAGGCTCATATTCAAGATTCAAATCAACATGTGGATGATATTTATGTCGTTCAGTGAGAAGATTTGAGGGGGTGGATGTAGAAGCATGATTACACAGTGAAGAAAATCAAGAAATAAAAGAGTATAATGCCATTACTCCCTAGACTCCCTATTTCATACATCGTATGGAGAAGAACTTCCCTTATATATGACGAGATGCATCCAATATAACTAAAAAAGGGACATTCCATCAATCATTATGGCCGTTATGACTCTGCTAAAAGAATCTACTTCAAAGTACACTTTTTGAACGGTTGATGAGGACACCTTTTCTTTTACCATACCAATTTTCTAGAGAGAGAGAGAGGGCAAAAATTTATATTTTCTTAGAAGGACCTCTAAATGACATCCCAAATTCCCTAATGATACTCTCTAGCATACTTTTTTGTACAGCATACAAGAATCAAATCTACGCTAAGTAAATGAGATAATGTCAGCATCCATCTAGATTCCAAAGCATTAAGTTCATCTATGTGTCAATCTTTCCATCTATGCCATGTGCACATCACCACTTTGCATATATACCCATGGATGGCTGTGTCTCTTATGTGTGAAGGCCAAGCATGCATATAGAATATTAATAATCCAATTACATGGTAGCATATATACCCATGGATGGATATGAGTAGTATGTGTGAAGACATATGGAATATTGGTGCTAAATATTTTACCTATTTCATCTTATTCTTAGTCTATATTGTCATACTTGTTGCCAGTCGAGTGGTCACAATCCCTCTTTTGCATAGAGATTTGTGTGATTTGTGTGTTTTTGTTATTTGTAATTTTTTATTCCAAGTAAAAAAAACATACACACAACCCCAATTTATTTTTGGACCTTCTTTGTTCTGTTTTGTCTTCTTTTCTACTTAAAATGAAAAATTGAACAAAACAAAAAAAGAAAGCCTCTTTTTCTACCTTTTAATGTTTCCTTTCTTCATTCCATTATCTTTTTATTTACATTGGAAAAGACCACAAAACATAATATAACAAAGTCTAAAACACTAGCATAAAAGAATGACACAAATACAACCCAAACCTCCAAGGGATAAGTGTTGGGGAGTTCCATCATTGAATAGCTCCAATGACCAACAAAATTATCAATTCGGAGGGATGAGCTACCAGGCTAGGGCATGGAAACACTCACACGGTTAGTGAGCTATTCATGGAAACATGAATGGTGACTCTATAGGCAAGCTTCTCGGCCTATGGAGGAGCTAAGCCACAATCATGGGCCATCTCCACATCCACTTCTCTTCACCTCCAATCAGCCCAATCACACACACTAACGATTGCAAGATGTACACAACACTAATCCTATCATGAAACACACTAATAACAAACACGCACACATGGATCTATCGAGCACCACACTCCAATCAAACCTACATGCACACACAAGCAAAAGAGGGCAGTTACACAAGATTAGAGAGGGATTAACCACTAATTAGTTGCAATCCAGCTAATCAAAGCATCATTACCAATCATACAAAGCATGAGAGAGGCATAGTGAAAGAGAATTAAGCATTCATTAGTGTTAATCAAGCCACATGAGAAAGTAGAAGCTCAAGGACTCCATAGCCACACACCTCAAGAGCTCTCACCAAAGAGTGCTCTCAACAAATGAACTTGAGAACCCTAATTTCTTTTACACACTGCCATATATACCTAGGGTGAAAATATGCAATGTTCGGGCACCCAAGGCCTTTAGGGCTCCATCAGTTACTGAATCTGCAACCTAGGCACACTAGCTGACCTGTTCTTTACAACTTGGAACTCCCATCGAGCACCTAACACATTAAATTTTTCATAAAAATTAATATCTAACCAACCCAAATTATTTTCTCATATTAAAATGATCACTTAATGTGGGAGAATAAACGGGAACAAGGGTTAAGATATTGAGATGTGCTTATAGATCCATCTCAACACGGGGCCAATAGAAAAGGGGTCCAAATGAGAGATGGTCTATCAAAGAGCAAGGCTAACCAATGGATCATAAGACCTTGGGGTTACCTTCATTGAAGACCTCCAATAATGTGTGTAAAAGTCCTTTGACCTTAGGTAAGCCAGGGCTGAGCTTGAGGCAGGAACCCGACCCAGCTCAAGGTGTTTGTCCTGCTTGTCATGCTTGATGACTAAGGTGCTTGAGGTGCTTGATGATTGAGGTGCTTGATATGCTTGAGATACTTGATGATTGAGATGCTTGAGGTGCTTGACATGCTTGAGATGCTGGTGTTGTACTTGAGGTGAGAACCCAGCCTAAGATTAAAGTGCTTAAGGTCCAAGCTTGTGGTGGGAACTGGGCCTATGCATGAGGGTCTTGAGGTGTCAAAAAGTCAAATATTCAATCCCTTTAAGGAGGGGCCGAGCCCTACATGAGGGGGATGAGAGAGAGCACCCACACACTTACACTAGGCATGCAAGGTACAAAGAAAGCAGAAGGGACACTTGTCAAGTTTCTCCTCATGTTGCCCTCATGGTGTGCCTAAAGCCTATTGGTTGGCCACCCAAGGGATCCAATGATAATTTAGGAGATTTAATTATTTGATTTTGCATTTATCAAGTCCTCTCTCTCAAAGGGGAAAGGGGGACACTTGTCCCAAGGATACCCTTGCTGCTTCTAATGCCTCGTGCTCGTGATTGGCTAGGTCTGGAGGGATCCAATGAGCTTCAACCATGAGCTATAAGGGGGGGTCGACCCAAGCAAGCTAGGGGGTATACTCACCCACACACACTCACAAACACTCTCATTGTGTGCTATGAAAAGTGCAAGAGCTCCCTCTCCTTTTCCAAGCAAGTAGAGGTTGAGAGCCTACACCAACACTCTTGGCTATGGAGTGCAAATCCAACCAAGATCCATGCTTCAATGCTTAAGATTTCCATATCCTTCTTCTTCATTACTATACTATTATGCTTGCTAGCAAGAAGAGTTATTATAAGTGAGGAACTAATTATTTCTCCTATGAAATGTTTCTTCTTCCTCTTCCCTACCCTCATTCCTTGCTACCTCTCTCCACCTTCGAAGGTGTTTGACGTCTTGGGACTGAGGCTTGGGATAGTTAAAGATTTATTTAAGTTTATGTTATGCTTGTGATGCATGAAGCTTTCCATCTTCATTGCATCACCTAGGTCACAAGGAGCACAAAGATTGTATTGTAACAAGTCTCTCTTAATGGGAGAAATCATAATACAAATGCGTATTAGAGGGGGGACCGACTCCACATAAATCAGATCCTCAATTGTTGTCATGTTCTCTAGATTCTCTCTCTTGCAAAAGTATTGTTCATGCCAAGTTAACTAATTGCTATAATTATGTTGCTATCTTCAATTATGTTCACCCGCGATGCTCACAAAGTCATTTCTCAAAAGTACTCTCATTAATTTCTGCTACTCTCAAGTTAAATAGGTCAATTACATTACATTGGTATCAAAGCATTTGGTTTCTCTTTTCTTTCTTAATAAGAGAGGTCCTTAAGCAGCCTATAAATGGTTGATGTTGTTAATTATATTAGGGTAAGTGGAACTGGGATCTATTAGAGGTTTTGTTGAGCCCACTATGTGAGATATGGTGGACACCCCAGGAACTTTGGACTTAATAATGGAGTCTTTTTAGACTTGCCTATAACTTTATCATTATTGAGCCATAAGAAGTCCGAAAGGAGCTAGCCCTTGGCAACTCTGCTATATTAGACCTACTGCTCTACACTTTATAATTAACCACTTCAAACCGTGGGTGTAGATACTTAAGAGCCGATTTTCAAAGGCTAAGAGGAGTGGCAACTAAGATTTTGAATTGCCAAAGCATACACTAAGTACATACATAAATTTTGTTAACATGGCTGACAATAATCAAGAGAGTAGAATGAACATTGATAGATTTGATTTTGCACATTAAGGTGCTAGTGATGATGCTCCCATGTTTGTGAATTATCTCATCACTAGGTTGTATCAAGCTATGGACAACCCTGCTTTGCAAGCCAAAGTTACTCAACAACTTCGTGCTTATGGAATTTCCCTTCCTCTCCAAGAGGAGAGAGAGCTTAGGAGGCTTCTTGAAGAGACCCCCAAAAGAAGACTCTCTCCCATTAGAGAGGAGGAATCCAAAGAGCAAGAAAGCAATGAAAGTTTAAGTTCCTTTGAAGATGTGTCTCCACAAAGACGACAGTCTAGACGATCACCCACTCCTCCCAAGAGGAAAGAATCAACACATAGTCCTTCTCCTTGTCACTCCAAAAGGGAAGAGAGGAAACAAAGGAAGAAAAGGACTAGGAAGAGGTCACCCTTTTATCCTTCTTCTTCACCTTCCTCCTCTTCCAATGAAAGTTATGGCTATTCTTCTAGAGAATACAAGAGGGGAGGACATCGCAAATCATTTCCTGCATGGCAAAGGTCACAAAAGCTAAAGAAGTTAACAGAGGGAGGAAAGAGTATCTCTTTTCTCAACGATGATGGCACCTTTGGTGCTACGACAAAGTGTTGGCCTTCATCCAGCAATTCGGTGCGGACTTTGGAGACAAGGGCTTCATAGAGTCCTCCAAGCTCTTCCATGTAGCTATGCACTTCCAAAAATGAGCTCGTCAATGGTGGGCTAGCCTTTGTGGAAATGGTGAAGCCCCAAAGACATGGAAAACTCTACAAGTTTCCATCATGAAGCAATTCCTTGCAAGCGATGCAAAGGACAAAGTGCTTATCGAGTGGTGCAGCTTGAAGCTTCTTTCTCATGAGTCTATCCACAAGTATGTAGACAAGTTTTGGGATTTACATCTCAACTCTACTGTCTTTCAAAAGATAGAATTTGTCGAGCAAAGGCAACAATTTTGTACGGGATTACCTTAAGAGATGGCCGAATACATCAACTCTCAATGGTCTGGTACTATTAGTGAAGTAATCCATCACACCATGGTTGCTTCACACATCAATTTCCATCAAGGGGCTAGATGGAATGTCAAGACCATGGAAAACAAAGACAAAAATGATACAAAGGGAAAAATAAATTGTTCAAAATTCTTTCCAAGGCACTACCAACAACAACAACAATCGTTCCAAGTAGAAGGGAGTTTACAAAGGCAAAAACAAACTCTCTCCTGAAGAGCTTGAAGATTTTCGCAAGGACCATTAGTGTTTCAAGTGTGGGGAGCAAGGACATGGTTATCGTTCTTGCCCCAAGAAGAATACTCTCAATGAGATTCCTAGGGCTTCCACCATGGAAGCCCCAAAAGAGGATGCTCATTGCAAAGGATCATCACTTTCCTATGCTTGGGGAAAGGTAAGAGAGCATGATGCCTTCATCATGTTGACCCTGGCTCTACTTACAACTTCATATCAACGGAGTTGGCCACCAAGTTGAGCATTCAAGCTTTTGAGATGGGAGATATGGTAATAGCCGACGCAGCTTTCAAGGGACAACAAGCCTCCGTTACTCCCTTGATTGGGAAGTTGAGGCTTCAGGTAAAAAGCTATGTTCACAAAGAAGACTTCTTCATCTCTCCTCTCCAACATGAGGATGCCATCCTAGGGGCGCCATGGTTTGGTCGCATGGCTGCCAATATGAAGTTCCCTGAAAGGAGAATCTACTCAATTACAGGAGAAATAAGATGTATATAGATGCTAGTGAGTGTGGTCTCACTATTCCACTTGTAAATCCTCTTGCTTTTGATAAGTCAATGAAGAGCTTAGTTTTTGCGTACATGATTTTTTTTTCAAAGAGTCTCTAAAAGATCCTAATGTTTCATCAAATGTAAATGATAAGAATCAAGAAGAGTTAGACTTGTCTAATTTTCTAAAAGAATTCCAAGATGTGTTCATCAATGATATCCCTATGGACTTACCTCCAAAACGAGGGGATGATGACCATCGCATTGAGCTCCTTCCAGGAAGCTCACCGCCTAATAAGCCTCCTTTATCGAGTCTCACAAGCTCAACAAGAGGAGATCATGAGGCAAGTACAGGAATTGGTAGACAAAGGGATGGTGAGGCCTAGTTCCTCTTCCTTTTGTTCTGCAGTACTTTTAGTGCAAAAGAAATATGGTACATACCGTATGTGTGTGGACTATCGAGCACTAAATCATATCACTATCAAAAATAGATTTCCCATGTCTCAAGTAGAAGATCTGTTTGATAAGCTACAGGTCTCTACCTAGTTTAGTAGGATTGACCTTAAGAGTGGCTATCATAAAATAAGGATAGTGGATGAAGATATCCTAAAGACCTTGTTTTGCACAACATTTGGTCTTTATGAATATCTAGTCATGCCTTTTGGCTTGACTAATGCACCAGCTATGTTTAATCATCTAATGGAGAAACTTTTTATACCTTATTGTAAATTCACTGGAGTGTTCTTTGATGATATCATCATCTACTCCAAGTCTTTGGAGGAACATAAGCAACATCTCCAAGTGAGTTTTCAAGCATTGAGGGAGAATAAGTTTTTTCTCAACCAAAAGAAAAGTGAATTTTTCCTTCAAGAGATTCAATACTTAGGTCATATTATCTCTCAAGATGGTATCAGTATGGATCCATAGAAGTTAAAGATAATAAAAGCATAGCCTAACCCAAGGAATCTATGAGCTAAGAAGCTTTATTGGTATGTGTGCATACTATAGACGCTTCATAGAAAAATTCTCTCAAGTAGCAGGACCACTACACGACTTAACTAAGAAGAATCTTAAGTATGTATAGACTGCTAAGGAGCAAAATTCTTTTGATAAGCTCAAAGAGAAGCTTACTTCCCAACTAGTCCTTGTACTTCTAGATCTCTCAAAGCCATTTGAGGTCCAATGTGATGCTTGTGGTAATTGCCTTGGAGCAGTTTTGCTTCAAGAAGGGCATGCCATAGCATATGAGAGCCAAAGGCTCAATACTGATGAACGAGTCTTTGGCATTTATGAGAAAGAGCTTTTAGCTACTCTATATGCCCTAGACACATGGAAGCACTACTTATTGGGGACACCATTCATTCTACGAATCGATCACCAAACGTCTCAAGTACTTCATGACACAAACCAAGCTTTCCAACAAACAAATAGGTGGGCAAATTTTATTTTGCAATTTAATTTTCATATTGGTCACATTTCCGGTAAGCACAATCAAGTGGCCGATGCACTTTCACGACGACCAAAAGTTAATGCGGTCTCTATAGCTACTCACAATGATCTATATTCTATGATAGATGAGTATACTACTGACCCTGACTATAGAGACATAATGTCAGCCCTTGCTCTGGGGAAGAAAGAGGAACCATTTACCTTGGCAGGATGGCTATCTTCTCCACATCAATAGGCTATGTGTTACACATTCCCTTCGTGAGAAAGTTATGTATGAATCCCATGCTCCTCCATATGAGGGGCATAGAGGTATTCAACCTACTCTCCGAGGAGTAGAGACGCATTTCTATCAGCCTACCATGAAATTGGACATACAAGAGTATGTTTCAAAATGTGTAGTATGCCAAAAGACCAAATATGATAAAGGGAAGCAACCTGTATTACTCCAGCCATTGCCTATCCCAAATTCACCACGGGAGAGTATATCCATGGATTTCATCTTTGGATTACCCAAGTCTATCCATGGGAATACGAGAATATGGACAATAGCCGACAGGTTTAGTAAGAAAGTACATTTTATTCCTGTCAAAAAGACTATTAAGGCACATCAAATGGAAACTCTCTTCATATCACAAATCTTCAAACACCATGGATTACCCACATCCATTGTGTCAGACAAAGATCCTAGAATGACCAGTAATTTTTGGAAAGGTCTCTTTGAAAATCTAGGAACAAGATTGAATTTCTCGTCGGCCTATCACCCACAAATGGATGGCCAATCTTACGATACTCGATCTACTAAAGAATTATGTTACAGAAGTAGATCAACGCTCACAATGGGAAAAGTACTTACCTCTTGTAGAGTATGTCTACAATAATACTGCACATACTTCTATGAGAAAAGCACCTTTTGAGATCATTTAAGGAAGACCTAAAAGTCCCTTAGTACTCAAAGTACATGGGATGATCTTCGCCGCCGATGAGCATAGCCGTGACCTACAAGAATCTTTTTAAAAGATTAAGGAGGCTATATCCATCTCTCAACAAGGTAAAAAGCTGCTGCTGATAAGCACAGAAGGGTCTTAATGTTCAAAGAAAATGATTGGGTCTTACTCAAGTTTCCTAAGGCTCGATTAAGCAAACAACGGGAAAAAATCCTACGGGCCATCAAAAGTATTATGCTAAATTAGAAAAAAGATACTATGGTCCTTTTCAAATCTTGAAGCCCATCAATGAGACAACTTATCAACTCAATTTGCCCAACCATTGGCTCATACACAATCCCTTTCATGTAAGCCTACTTAAGCCCTACAAAGGAGAGCCACCAAGTGAACCAATTATTGAAGACCCTCCCGAAGTTGAAGACCAAGAAGAGGTGCTACAACCTGAAGCTATCCTTCGGCTTGAATACAAGGTACTATGACAAGGTAAGATTATCCGACGTTATCTTATTAAGTTCCAAAATTATCCTTTTGAAGATGCTAGATTGATGCAAGGAATACAGATTAAGGATAGTCTGAACCTTCTCAATTCCTACAATGCTACATTAGAGTAAGCAAATGTACAAATTTCTTTTAATTGACTGATGTTTTTGTCTTATAAGACTAGTGCTCTTCTTAATTGTGCACAAATTTAACTACTAGTATACATGCTTAGAATCATGTTTGTCATGACGACGTCTCTCAAACACCAAGTAGAATTTGTCACTCTAATTTGGGATAATGATATGGACCAAGGAGCATACATGCTTGCGGCAGCTATGTCTCCCAAGCACCAAATGGATTAGTCATCCATCTTGAAAAGATGTCGTAGGGTAAAAAAGGATCCTCTACCCGCTAAATAAAATTGACTAATGACTATGGCTTTGTCTCTTCTACCTCATATTCAAAGACGACTATGATTTAAAGAGAGAGGTAATGTCATAAAAACTAATATCTAACCATCCCAAATGATTTTTTCATATTAAACTGATCACTTAATGTGGGAGAATACACGGGAACAAGGGTTAAGATATTGAGATGTGCTTATAGATCCATCTCAACACGGGGCCAATAGAAAAGGGGCCCAAATGAGAGATGGTCTATCACAGAGCAAGGCTAACCAATGGATCATAAGACCTTAGGGTTAGCTTCATTGAAGACCTCCAATAATGTGTGTAAAAGTCCTTTGACCCTAGGTAAGCCAGCGCTGAGCTTGAGGCAGGAACCCGACCCAGCTCGAGGTGTTTGTCCTACTTGTCATGCTTGATGACTAAGGTGCTTGAGGTGCTTGATGATTGAGGTTCTTGAGATGCCTAAGGTGCTTGATGATTGAGATGCTTGAGGTGCTTGACATGCTAGGGTTGTACTTGAGGTGAGAACCCAGCCCAAGCTTAAAGTTGTTAAGGGCCAAGCTTGTGGTGGGAACTGGGCCTATGCATGACGGTCTTGAGGTGTCAAAAAGTCAAATATTCAATCCCTTTAAGGAGGGGGGATGAGAGAGAGCACCCGCACCCACACACTCACACTAGGCATGCATGGTACAAAAAAATCAGAAGGGACACTTGTCAAGTTCCTCCTCATGTTGCCCTCATTGTTTGTCAAAAGCCTATTGGTTGGCCACCCAAGGGGTCCAAGGTTAATTTAGGAGATTTAATTAATTGATTTTGTATTTATCAAGTCTTCAAGGGGGACACTTTGTCTCAAGGCTACCCTTGCTGCTTGTAATGCCTCTTGCTTGTGATTGGCTAGGCTGGAGGGGTCCAATGAGCTTCAAGCTTGAGCTAAAGGGGGGTCGACCCAAGCAAGCTAGAGGGTTTCTTAGGGGGTATACTCACCCACACACAGTCACAAACACTCTCATTGTGTGCTATGGAAAGTGCAAGAGCTCGCTCTCCTTCTCCAAGCAAGTAGAGGTTGAGAGCCTACACCAACACTCTTGGCTATGGAGTGCAAATCCAACCAAGAGCCATGCTTCAATGCTTAAGCTTTCCATCTCCTTCTTCTTCATTACTATGTTATTATGTATGATAGCAAGAAGAGTTATGATAAGTGAGGAACTTATTCTTTCTCCTATGAAATGTGTCTTATTCCTCTTCCCTATCCTCTTTCCCTGCTAGCTCTCTCCACCTTCAAAGGTGTTTGAGGTCTTGAGACTGAGGCTTGGGATAGTTAAATCTTTCTTCAAGTTTATGTTATGCTTGCGATGCATGAAGCTTTCCATCTTCATTGAATAACCTAGGTCACAAGGAGCACAAAGATTGTATTGTAACAAGTCTCTCTTAATGGGAGAAATCATATTACAAATGCCTATTGGAGGGGGGACCGGCTCCACATAAATCCGGTCCTCAACTATTGTCATGTTCTCTAAATTCTCAAGGTCAATACCAAGCAATAGGGAGCGTTGGGCAATTACCAAACCTGCTATTCGCTCGGTGCTGACTCCACTATCACATTTAATGATTTTAACCCCAAGGTCAATACCAAGCGATGGGGAGCGTTGGGAAGTCACCAAGCCTCCTGTTCGCCCAGTATTGACTCAACTGTATGACTTGTAATCACATCACCATGGTCTCCATCATCCGTTACACCAAGGTCAACACCAAGCAAAAGGGAGTGTTGGGCGGTCCCCAAGCTTCATATTTGCCCAGTATTGACTCCACTAAATGAGTTGTCTTTGCCCCAAGATCTTTGTTGTTGCTTATAATGGATTTAACACCAAGGTCAACATCAAGCGATAGCGAGCGTTGCACAGTCACCAAGCCTCCTATTTGGTCGATATTGACTCCACTGCATGATTTTTTGGTTAGCATGACATTGGTTGGACTATTGTAGTCCACTCAAGGTGCATAGGTGGAAGCAAAAAAGAGTGTCTAATGCATATGTCCAATGACGGGACATCCTATTTATGCATACACAAAAATGCATGGAAAACAATATGCTGTGCAAGAAAGATTTTGAGGGGTTATTCAGAAAGATGGTGTAGCTATAAAATCATATGACATGGCTTTGCAAATGGCACCCCTTTAAGATGGTTTTCATTGATGAGGTTTGTGCTCTCATCTTACTGTGCATTTTACGTGAGTGTTGGGCTCTACGACACTCCACCAATTGTAAGTTAATAGACTTCGACTCTTATGCTCATCTCATCTAGCATGAGTGACACAACTCAGATATACTCAACTCTTCCAGCTTGAGCATAAGCCTAATAACTATGACTCTTAGCATATAGTTTAATATGACTTGAAGCTTTGGGACTAATGCTTTGCTCATTTTATGGCTCAGCAACTCAACTCTAACTATGCCAAAGAGTGTTTTGTGTACCTTGGTGAGTTGACTTTTTACATTCTTGAGCTTACTACAAATATTTCTTCACATAAAAGTAAACTTGAATCCTCAAAAAGAGGATTAGTGAAGGACCAAGTTGGCATTGAAGGTTTCTTTTGCCATACCTGTTTTATCATCTTTGAATCTGCATTCATGTTGATTGGGTTGTCCTTCTTTGACAGTGAAGACTCCATTATCTATTTGATTCTCTAAATAGGCCTATTGATAGGAGTCTTTGATGTTGTTGTTGGCCTTTGTTGGCTGTAGGCATTTGGCTTTTTACTAGGAGCATTAGAAGACTTAGGAGTCCAAATCTCTTGATGAACTTTGTATCTCCTTAGTTGAATTTGTTGAGCTCTAGGGCTTGTTGAGTTGTTAGGATCTTCATGCAGGTTTGGTGTAGTTTCAATTGGCTTGTGGTTGTTTGGTAGCCAAATCTTTGTATAGCCTGTGTAGAATCCTTGTCCAAGAGGAAGATTCTTAGAGATCTGTCTTTTTTCTGTATCGTCTTGAGAGTTGTGGTTGACTTTAGCATCTTTTGATGTTGTTCTTTTGTATACCTGCTTCTTAGGTATCCTAGGTTATTGTTGAGGTTGATACCTAATGGGCCTTCTTTCTTGGGAAGGTCTTGAAGTTACTTCGTATGCCCTAACTTGCGGTTTTGGTACCCATATCTATCTTTTACCTCCATAGTACTCTTGTTCCTTTTAGCTCCATTTTGATGCTATTGTTAACAGCAAGCTAACGCGGACACCATTTTTTGGAGTTCTCCTTCTAAAACAATTATTATTTTGATAAATCGAGAATATTATAACTCCTACTTTCTTGGTAAAATTTGTAATTAATGAGCCGGGGCTACAAGCTTCCAAATTGTATTAGCCAGTCAATTCCCAACTTTGGTAGAACTCTAGATTATTAGTTTTGACCACTCAAAAACCTTGGCTAAGGTATAAAAGACAATTTTTCTAAGTTATATAGAGGTTTTTAAATAAGAAATACACAGCGTGAGCTAACGACGCTCACTTCTCTCCTTCTCATGCTTCCTACTCCCTCTCTGGTTGTCACATTGCAACTGCATTTGTTGCATTGCAACCGCAGGTAAGAGCTCTACACATTGACGTAATCCATTCACAGTATTTCGTAGCTTTTGGCGTCGCCGACCAGCGGCCTAATTTCATCATAACTAGGAATTTACACTTTTAAATAAAAAACAAAGCATAGGCGAGGTATTGGGGCATCCTTGCTAAGCATTTAGATGCTTAGCAAGGATGCCCCAGAATGCATTTAGATGCATTCTGGGTCGAAAACGACTAGGTCAAAAATCCACTATTGTTAACACTAGAATGGTAACAGGACACTTTTATGTCCTTGGACACTTTTGTGTCTTGTTAAGTGACCATTTTGCTTGAATTATTTGAAGAGAATGAAAATGAATTTCTAGGTGCTATATATCCACAAAGTTGCCTTATGAGCTGAAAAAACTTAGCATTTTTTTTTGAGTATCGATCTCACCATTAACCTTACTCTTGCACAACATTTTTGAACCTAAACTGTGTGAAAAACAGGTCCTGCTTTTGGCTTTTTTTCAATTTTTGGCAACTATACCACTCTAAACTTCAGGTTTGTGATATACCACTCTAAACTTCATGTTTGTGAGGTTTAGATGGCTAGAGGTTAGGTCTTCATAGTTGTCAACATGTTTTGATGCTTGTAGGGAGAGCTAAGTGTTAAAATTGAAAGTTATGACCAATTTACAAGAATTGCATAATCCTGTTTTTTTGCCAAAATTAGCACTTTTATTATTTTTTTGGTGGCTTTGTTGATATCCAAATTCAATTTTTATTGTGTAAGTGTAACGTATAACATAAAGCTAATCTTCCTTGAGTTTTTGGGGGACCTAATATACTATATAGCATAGTATATGATGATGGTTGAGTTTTTTGATTGTTGAAGAATACAATACATTTTAGAGTAGCAAGTATAACTTTCTCAATATTGCTAGTTTCTTGGGCCAATTGTGTGTATTTTGTAGGTAGTAACCATATCTAATCATAGACTACAAACTTGGATAGATATTGAGTAGTTTCTATGTGTTTCTAGAGGTCATAATGCTAAACCCAATTTTTTCATGTTTGCAGTATTTAGCACTTTATCATTGCCACCAAGGTTCCAATTGTAAGAGATCGATTATCCTTTTGACATGCTCCATGGCTCATTTTGAATCCAGAGGCCCAAAGGGAACTAAGAAAACATGTATATAGTATCTGTATTGAGCGTGACTATAGAAACTTTGATGATAGGTCCGCAGAATGGCAAAAATGCAACTTTTTTTTTTTGCCCAAAAAAAAATTACTGAGGTAAAAGCAACCATATGTTTTGGTCACCAACCCATTGAAGTTAACAGGGCATTTTATCTCATGTCCTACAAAAATCTCCACTCTTATTTATATGCAATCAACCGTAAGAAATTGCTGTTTTGGGCAAAATGCACTAGTCCATCAACTTTGGAGGCTTGTAGTGACCAAGGGATGAGAAAAATAACAAGTTTCTCATTTTTTCCATATGTAGTAGTTATTGAATTGTAAGTTCATGAAAGGATTTTTCAAAATGAAAGGATCTACTATGGTTTTGGAATTTTTTTCCAAAACCCTAAAAGGACACTTTTATGTCCTGTTAGGTTACCATTCTAGTGTTAATAATCGCAATTTTGGAACTTGACCTAAAGTGGGGTTTGAGACCATAGGCATGTGTGCTTAGGTCTTATAAACTTGTCCTAGAAGTTTCGTTACGTTTGGATGTTATTTGATGATGTAACAGATGTGATTTGCTTGCCGATGAGAGATTGGCTTTTGGTGATTTCAGTCAGTTGAGTGTAGCTTGAGTTAGATGCGAGCTGTTAGTTGTTTTCCTAGAGATTGACAACCTCTTGTAGCCTCTATGCACTAGTCGAGTCAGCTTCATCCCATGGTTTGACAAATTAATCGTGGTTCTCGCTAATATTGCAATAAGATAGGATGGTGAGGTTAGACATGCGTCCCACATTTGGTGCCACTGCTGGGGATCGAAGAGACATAAACTAGGGAAAAACACGAGCGTCTTGTGTAATTGTCCTGTAACTTCCTCTAAGTTCGCATAGCTTAAGATTGTCGTCTTTGGCTATGTAGAGGTAGCTTGGAAGTAATCGTACTTGCTGAGTACCTTTAGGACTGTAGGATTGTAGATTTAGATTAGGATTTGGAGAATGATTGGTAGACGAGACAAGTCTTAAGATCAAGACTCTAAAAAACATAAAAAACACAAGAAAACGAGTGTTTGTGGACTCTTTTCACAACCCCATTGCAAGAGAAACTAGGAGTAGGGTAAGTAGGATCCGAGGTGGATTTCAAAAATTTGCTCTCTCTGAAAGAATCAAGTGTGAATTGTTATGTACAGTTACAAAATTTCAGGTCTACGGCTAGAAATAGCTTGAAAAGACTCAAATTCACTCAATCCGGCTGGACAGTAAGCCTAAGAGTTGTCTGAACCAGTGGGTAAGCTCGAAGACACTTCGAGGTAAAAAATTTCAAGAAGTTGACCAAAACTCAGATTATTTACTTTTTCTTGACATTTTAGGCCAAATTAAGTTTTGACTCGATTTATAGGCTTCAAAAACATCATAAAAAGACTGTCCTTGAGAAAATTGCAAAAAAGTGCTCATTTCAAGCCTCAACTTAATAATCGTGATTATTAACTTTTAGCTCTAAATTGGCCAATATTCATACCATTGACTCATTGCATGTGAACAAACAACTTTTGTGAAGGCCCAAAAGATTCGGATCACTAAACTGGCAAAAAAATGGGTAAAAAGTAAAGTTTGTACTTACTTTTTGAATCTTGCGTGTAAATTGGATAAAAATTTATCCAAACTTGTTGAAAATTGACCTTAGGCTTATATTGATGTGATAAGCATGTGTACATGCTCAGTTGATCAAAAACTTGCAAAATTTTATCAAATGTAAATAATCGCGATTATTTACATCTGCTCTGTTTTTGAACTTTTTTTACCAAGTTGGCATACCACTAGCTTTACCATGTTGTAATAAGCCCACAAACCAAATTTGGTGAGATTTGAATCACGGGATTGAAAATTGTGACTAAAATTGCAAAGTTAGTATACGGACAGATAATTGATGACCATTTGACCAAAAATTTGTCCAAACTTGATGAAAGTTGGCTAGTGACTTTACTTAAGGTGCTTAACAAATCTGTGTCAAAGTTGGGGCAAAAATTTGCAAAACTTTGTCAGGAGTAAATAATCGCGATTATTTACATCTGCTTCAAAACTTGGTGATTTTGCAAATTTGAATATGCCACAAGGTCAAGCATATCAAGTAGACCCCACAAATCAATTTTGGTGAAATTTGGACCACAAAAGTGTGACTTAAGCCAGATTCTTGAAATCAGAGTCTGCGGACACGGAACAGTGGGTAAACTTAATCAAATTTTGTCCAAACTTGTTGAAACTTGTCCAAGGGCTTTACCAAGTTGTCTACTTGCCAAACCAATCCAAAAAGTGCAAAAACTTGACAAAAGTAAATAATCACAATTATTAACTTCTGCTATTCAGAGACTTGAATTTTGACTTTTGGGTTTATATAGTGTTAGACCACCATAATATAAGACCATAGGGCAATTTTGGGTTCAATCGAATCAAAATTGGTACAGATACACTCAATTTACAGGTTGCAAATTAGACCTTTGATTTTACTAAAGCTGAATTTAAAAGTCAAATTTTGACTTTCATAGCACGATTTGAAGTGATACACATAGACCAATCACGAGAGTTCTCAAGAGCTCTACTGTTTTTATAGAAAAATAGCTAATTTGAATAATTTTGCACAAGAATCAGGTTGCAGACGAGGAATCAGTGGCTTGATAAAAAGTTGCAATTGAATCGAGTGGAAATTGACGACAAATCAATCCAAGGTGAGTACTCTATCCCAGGGCTTGATAAGTCTATATAAGCCTTAGATCCGGTCGTGTGCTAGGAACTCAAGGCCTATTCGAAGAAGCCACCAGTAGAGTATCCACCGAAGAAAGCGTGAATCAAGGCAATTCCTTGCACACAATTCCTAAAGAAGTTTTCAGATTCAACGTCCGAAATGTCTTCTTACTCGACTCACTCAGAAATCGGAATGACAATGCGCTATAAGCATATACTCTCATTTTACAAGACTAACTGTCATGGAGCCCAAGTTTAATTGGACCCTAACGAGGAGTATGCTATTTGCATTGATGACCATGGTATTGAGTTCGAAGAAGAGTTTAGGGCAAACAAACAAGGAAAAATGTACATGGATCGAAACGGAACTCAATATATACAAGTCAAAAATCTTGATATGGTAAACAAATGGGGGTTAGAAGTAAACACTATAATCCCAAATATGTCAGCAAAAGAAGGACCACCAACTTTGGAATTCGAAGGATACGATCAAGTAGACTTGAAGCCTTTGAAATGGCTTAATACGGATAATCCTAGGATCGGAGTCTATTGTTGGGAAGATAGAAACATAAAAGATCTTTTATGGACTTCTCATGCTAGACCAGGACAATTAATGGTCATGAAGATCATCTATATCTTCAAGATCAAAGATAAGGGATCTGCGGATCTACCAACTTACTTGTTTAGGGATTGTTATAACAACAATTTTGTTATGATGACTCCTGAGGAGGTAGAACAAACCAAATACCAAGGGTATTCCATACGGGATTGGATATTGTGTCAAGGACCAGAAACCACTCCAAGAGACGAACATCGTGAGAGATCATCTGAGAGTAATGTGAAGAAACCAGAAACCACCTCGTCACATAGAAAACCGGGTGACACTAAGGACAGTCCAGGGCTACATGAGTCACTATTTCTGACAGACTGGTTTGAAGAACTCGGAACAGGACCAACTCCCCGAAGACCTCGAGTTGAACCAAACAAACGTGTCAGACCAGCTGATTTGCAAAAATGGGTAAGAAAATACAGTGGATCAGGGGATCCATATGACCACTTAGCAAGCTTTAAGCAAGTGCTAAGAGCAGAGCGTATATTCGATTTCCATACTCAATTCGAGGGGTTTGGAATGACATTAGAAGGAAAAGATCTGACATGGTTCCAAAACATTCCACCAAGGTCAATCATGGACTTGAACACATTAGCTCAAGGATTTGTAGTTGCTTGTTCTAAAACGGGGATTAAACATAATATGGTAGCTCAACTCTACAGCTTTAAATAGAAACATGGTGAGTCTATTAGTAATTGTGCAACTCGAATGAAACAATACATTGCCAGATGCCCAGAGATTGAGATACCTGCATAAGAACAACTGGTATCATTGTTTCTAGAGGGACTGTTAAACAAAGAACTTCATGCTATACTCTATAGTAAAAAGCATATAACCCTAGAAGTGTGTGTGTCTGATGCTATTGACTTAGGAGATAATTGCGAGATCTTCAATGAACAAGATGTCCCTAAGGATAACCAAAGTGAGAAGATAGCATCCACAAAACTAGCACAAGTGGGAACAACTGTTGCGGCACCACTCTTAGCCATAGAAGATATGCTAAAAAGGATGAATGACATGATGAAAAATATGCAAAAAGCACTTATGAGAGGACCGGGACAAGGGATACCTCCACAGAGGCAACCAATTAGACCAAAAAAATGGTGTGCAATCGAGGGTTATTGGACCAACCATGAGACCCACGAGTGCTACTTTTGACCAAAGTGTGATGGGAATGTTCAGTACGTGCCCATGAGGCCCCAGGGACAACCTATGTACAGATATCAACCTAATATGGCCCAAGCTCAAAGACCACCAATACGTATGGAAAGACCCCAACCTGTGTTGGGACAACAACCTCCATATCCAAGACATAATGTGATGCCTCTAAAGTACATGCACTCGGAACGAGTCATAGATGAACAAGCATTAGTGCCTACTACACCCTATGCAGAGCCTAGTCCATCTACAGTAATGGTAGAGGGAGATTGGTATAGTCCACATCCACCACCAATGGAGGAAACCATGACTTATGCTCCATCGGAGCTCGCACCAATCTATTCTGTAGCTAATCAAGGTGTCAAACCTCGCATGGGAAGACCCATGATGAAGCCCAGAACAGGAAACTGTCATAAATGTGGTGCTGATGACCAATGGAAGAACGAATGTTCAGAGCCTGACAAAAACCTCAAACCAATTGAATCCTATTGCATACAATGTTGCAAAAATCAAGGACACTTTCCGAAAGATTTTCCTAAGAATCCTTTGAAAAAGGGAAAAATTGTTGTAAACGTAGTCCAAGTGATGCCTAGTAGCTCATCAGAGAGCGAACTGATTGTTCCAATCAAGGTAATCACTAGAGCCCAGGAAAAGAAACACAACTCCTCTGATGATTCGGAGAACACGAAAGTTTCTTCTCAAAGAATCAAAAGGAGCAAAAGCAAAAGATATGAGATGAGAAAACAAAAACAACGGGTTGAAAACGAAGAGAAAGCAAAAATGCTAGCCCAGGACAAGTTGAAAGAAACTGGAAATGAATTCAAGGAAGCAACCGTGAAATCTAGAGGATCTGTTCTGGTTGATAAAATTTTTGAGCCTATTAATGCTGCCTTGCAAGCCTACTAAGTAGAACTTAAAGCATGCCAAAACATGGAAAACAAATGGAAAAACTATCCATCTCCAGACATGGAAGCAGGGAAGCTGGAAGCTTATCAAAACTTGGTAAGAATCACGCAAGAAATGCTGGATAAACAAAAAACCAAGCTTGAAAGTATTGCAAAACCAGATGAGCTTGCGGTAGAAGAAACGAAAGCAAAATCCGATTTGGTGGCAGAAACCCACCTTGAAACAAATGAACCAGAGCTCATAGTGCCGAACAACGAAGATGCCTTAGATGAAATTCCATTCATAGAGAAAGACTGGCCAGGACACTTGTGGGAAAAGGTAAGAGAGATCAATGATGGGATCCTAACTTTAAAGTCAGCTCTTATGGAGGAAGTTTGGTTGGATAACCTACCATCTGATATAGACATGGATTTACAATCCTTGTACGAGGATTGCGGATCGGAGGCTTCAGGAATATCTAAACCATTGACATTAAAAAAATTACCTTCTTACTTGGGGGATAACGAAGATGAATCCATCATTTGCAAGATCACTCAAGTAAAAAGAGCCAAACAGACCTTAGAAGTAGACAACATTCATTCAAACAGACCTTAGAAGTAGACAACATTCATTCAATCATGTCTATACCTATCCAATGCACTCTTACTTTGGCAGAATTGTTGAAACTCAGGCCATACTTATGAAAGGATTTACAGAAAATCCTAGCGAAGGTGGGGATAACGGGGTTAATTTCTAAGAATTTGGGAAATTTGAAAAATGAAATCGAAAACAAAGAGTTTCGATCAGTTCCTATGAACAAGGTCGGAGAATATTATGAAGGGAAAGAAGGAAACACTACCCTCCCAGTGAAATATAATGACATTGAAACCATGGCAATACTGGATAGTGGAGCTGGCATAGCCATAGCCACTAAAGCAGTATGGGAATCCTGGGGACTGCCAACCATTAGACAAATGCGAATGAAATTACAGTTGGTTGATGGACACATTGAGAGACCACTAGGGCTACTAGAAAAAGTGATAGTCAACTCCTGTGGAATTGAATATCAACACACTTTTTCCATAGTAGACTTTGGAAAACAACTCAATTATGAAATCATATTGGGAAGACCTTTCATGCGACTGGTACAACTTATCCAAGATTGGGGAAACGACTATCTGTACTTGAAGCAGGTGGGCTCTATAACAAGAGTCAATCTAAAAGATCACACCTATAGAGATGTCTTGAAAGCAATCCAAGAGTTTGATTCAGTCTCTTCGGCTGAAACCAAACTCCCATCTTGGTTAAACAAAGACACTCCTATTTGGATGTGAGGAGCTTCAAAAAATGGAAGCTTAAGATGAGATGAATGTATCCTAGAAAGGGAATGTATAGACGAAGCCTACATACCTGAACCCTTTCCAGAGCATTTATTTGAACCATTCGAGTGAACTCAAATTTTAGCGACAATGGATGTATGTGTGAATACGTCTATGCCTACTCAATTTTTCAATGAGGATGGCTACGACGTAATTCCCATCCAAATGATGTCAGTCCTGAACATTGAAAACAAAGATGAGGAAACAAAGGACTTGATAAAAGCTCAACAAGTCTTTTCTGACCTCTATTACGATGCAACTGATGAATTATATGAACACTCAGCTACCTCAGAAGATTTGGGGTCTGAAAAAGAGCATACAAGAGCTCAGTTACTCTTAAAGGGAGGGGAGGAAATTTTTTTTGACTTTCCAAACCTAAAATCCAGAAGACAAAGATGGTATAGACGAAAGAGAGACTTGCCAAGGATGTGTGTGTGTGTGTGTGTGTGTGTGTGCGTGAATGTGTCCGTTTGCATGCATGCATGCATGCATGCACCCTATAGGTGCATATTACTACATGTACATATCAGACACCAATATCATGAAATCAAGACCTATGCCATCAGTCTCCAGTAAAACAAAATTCTTAATGCAGATAGATGCTAATGATTGTGTCAAGGATAAAATAACGAGCAGATATCCTTCAACCAGAAACTTAGAAATGTCTCAGACATCGAGAAAAGAAAGGAAGGGTACTCACGAAGAACATCAGGATAAAAAACCACTCATGACTAGAGTCGAGCGGAAAAAGAAATATCAAGAGTTGAAAAAAGCTATAAAGGAGATATACACAACCGAAATGGAAACCACGGAAGAGGATGGTAAGGATGTAATACATGTCCCATCCCATTACAAAAAGTATACTCTCCAAGATCGGAAAATCATAATTAAACAACTTGTTAGGGAACTACGAAAACAAGGGGAGTCTTACGAAGGACCTGAAAACGCTAAAAGGGTACACTTGGTTGAACCAGGAGAGGAGCCTAGACCGGCTTACATTGCAAATGACCTAATAGAAGAAGAAGAAAAGATTTTGCTGAGCTTGTTAAAGGAATACCGGGATATCTTCGCTTGGTCTTACAAGGATCTCAAGGGTGTCGATCCAGAAATCTGTCAACACACTATACCCATGAGAGACGATGCGAAACCAAGTAGATAGAGACCATACACTTATAACAAAAACATTTTTTAGAAAGATCAAAGAAGAGATTGGAAAACTAAAGGAAGCCGAATTCATTTACAAAATTGAACACACAGATTGGGTGTCTCCAATTGTGGTAGTACCTAAGAAGAATGGAAAATTACGAGTGTGTGTTAATCTCAAAAAAGTGAATGCAGCTACCATTAGAGACAACTTTCCTCTTCTGATAACTGAGTATGTTTTAGAACCAGTGGCAGGAAAAGAAGCCTACAGCTTCTTAGATGGCTTTTTGGGATACAATCAACTTTTGGTTGACCCAAAAGATCAGCATAAAACTGCTTTTGCAACAGAATGGGGTATATTTTCCTATCGGGTTATACCATTTTGGTTAACTATTGCTCCAGCCACATTTCAAAGATTGATGATCCATGCTTTCAAAGAGTATCTTTGGAAATTCTTGGAAGTATACATGGATGATCTATGTGTACATTTGTCAATCCGAGTTGATCATGAACACCTCAAAAAGGTATTCGAGAAATGTAGACTTTATAGGATTTGCTTAAATCTTGAAAAGTGCACATTCATGGGAAGACAAGGAAAATTTCTTGGACATATAGTGTCTAAAAATGGCATAGCTACCGATATTGAAAAGATTCATGTCATTGCTGAATTTCCTATACCAACAACAATCAAGGGGGTACAAGCCTTCATGGGACATTGTGGATATTACTGACGCTTCATCTACATGTACGCTATAGCTTGATTACGCACTTTGAATGGACCGAGCCATGTGAAGAATCCTTCATGAAGCTTAAGCAAGCTCTCACCTCAGCTCCAATATTAAAAGCACCCGATTGGGATAAGGTATTCCACGTACATGTAGATGCTTCAACTTTGCTATTGGTTGTATACTAGCCCAACCAGAGGATGGAAAATTTGACTTTCCTATTTCTTATGCTAGCTGACAATTGAACATGGCAGAAAAGAATTACACCACCACTCAAAGAGAAGGACTAGGAATGATCTATGCCGCTAAAAAGTATAGACATTACCTATTAGCCAACAAGTTTGTGTTCTTTGTGGACCACCAAGCTTTGTTATATTTGGTCAACAAGCCATGCAGCACGGGGAGAAGAGTGAGATGGTTCATCATTCTTCTCGAATTTGATTTCACTGTGGTTGTAAAAAAAGGCACTACACATCGACGAGCAGATCATTTTTCAAGGATTGTTTCAGGGGAATCACCTAAAGGGGTAGACGATGATCTACCAGATGCCTATTTATTCTTTGTGGAAATGATACCTAGATGGTCGAAAAAAATTGTGTCATTGATGACAATAGCTCAAGTGAATTCATCACTTCCTATTACAATTGATTTAATCGAGCAATCGGATATGTATCAATTACTAGCTAGAAGGCTATATAAGAGAAATCGAGACGGGATATTGCTTTTATGCATTAACCTTGAAGAAAAGGATCAATATCTAAGTCAAGCACATGTTACCATAGGAGGACTTCACTTTGCCGAAGACCAAACTATGCAACAAATCTTGAGACTTGGAGTATTTTGGCCGACTATGAGGAGAGATGTTAGATATTTTGTAAACGATTGCCCTCAATGTCAAAAACAACCATCCATTCCTCATGTAGCATTGTTTCAAATGTCACCTGTTCCTAAGTGTATTATCTGGTTACTTACTTATCGAGCCAAACATTTTCTGAGGATATGAGTAAACACCGTCAAAGAGCAATTGAAACTGAAGCAAGAGACTACCGCAAGAGCAATCTTGATGGCAGGCATATGGTGGCCAACACTTTTTGTAGATGCCAAAGAATATGTTCGAAGGTGTGATGCTTGTTAACGAGCAAACATGCCAACATGAGTAGACAACATGCTCTTAAGACCAATGACGAGGGCTAGAGCCTTCGTAAAATGGGGTATAGATTTTGTTGGACCAATATAGCCACCCGATTATATAACCCAAGCTCAATATATCATTGTAGCTATGGACTATTTGACCAAGTGGGCCAAGGCTAAAGCGACTCAAAAGAATGATGCCAGAACCACTGCTGCATTCTTATATGAGTAAGTATTCACGAGATATGGACTACCAATAGAGATTGTCAGTGATCGGGGAACTCATTTCCTCAATGAGGTAATAGAGTTTATGGTCATCCATAACAAATCAGCTCCCTATCACCTACAAGCAAATGGACAAGCTGAGAATAAAAATAAAATTCTTAGCTCGATACTGACCAAAGTGGTTAGTTCAGGAAGGACAGACTAGGAAATGAATCTCCATGCTGCTCTATGGGCTTATAGAGTTTCATTCAAAACAACTCTAAATGCTACACCTTTTAACCTTGTTTATGATGTTGATGCCATACTGCCAATAGAATTTCTATTGCCGACATTAAGGGTAGCACAAAATCTTGAGTGGACTAGACATGAATTGTCAAGAAGACTTGAAGATTTGGAAAAGCTGGACGAGCAAAGGCTAATTGCTGTAGCTCATATCTATGCACAAAAGCGGAAACAAAAGCAGTTTTTTTGATTCCCACTTAATCACAAAAATTTTCAAGAAAGGGGACTTAGTTCTAGTCTATTCCCTTAAGCAACACATTCCCAAGTTTAAGAAAAAGGGAAACGGACCATTTATCATTGAAGACGTTGTGGAGTGCAAACGACAATGAAAATGAATGCCCCTATAGCCTTGCACCGATCACACCATTGAAAAGAAAAACAATTGCATCGTCAAATTCACATGTGTTAAACACCTATAAAGCTTGAAGAAGAACTGTTCTAGCATAAACCACACTTGGAATTAGGAGAATTAGAGAACATAAGTGTGTAGATTGGCTCGCGTAGATGTCCGTAGACTATCCATATGCTTGATTAGAGAATTAGAGAACATGTGTGTGTAGATTGGCTCGCGTAGATGTCCGTAGAGCATCCATATGCTTGATTCCGATAAGGAATGAGCAAATTACAAGCATTCGAAGTTTGGGGGTTTTGGAAAAGCTCCAAAAAGGAGGTCTCTGGAAAGTATCTGCAGGTGTGCAGAGAAATACAGCTAAAAGGGGATTTTTTTGTCTCTTATCCCAAGGGATTTTTCTCTCTCTTCTTAGCCAACATGGTTCTCTCCTTGGGCACCTTTTAATTGGTTCAACTTTGGCCTTTTTTGGGTCAAAAATGAGCTGTCGACCACTTTTTGACCAAGGCAAGTGGGGAAAGGGGATGTCCGGTGGACCAAAAAGGTGGCCAGGCGCCGACAGCTGGTGTGGATTGAAAATGGCCCCACCTCTCTCCCCCAAAGTCACGAGCCCTCACAAGCAAGGTCAAGAAGCTCCATTAGCTCCTTTGATACACCCTAAGGGGGTACCCACTCCCCCTCTTATACCCTCCAATTTCCACTTTCTCCCCCCCATGTGGGATTACTCCATTGCCACTTGGCACCATCCTCCCACCTCCCCAACTTCTAAAAAATTTCCAGCTTCTCCCAAAGCATAAGAGGACTTCTCGGACAATTTTCCCCGAGGCATACCATGCTGCTCCAGTCACCGAATGACTCACCGTAACACACGGCTCGAAGCCCATCACCTCGGCTATCTCTAGAAATATAAAACTTCAGCATTTCTAATTTTAGAGCCACAAGCTGGCCTAGTTTCCCTTCTCGTATGCACCCACAATCACCTTCTAAGTTGAGACTGCGCGCTTCGGATGCTCATAATTTATGACGTACAAGTCCGATTCACAAGCTGTTAAGCATGACTGAAAACCTTTAATAAAAACCATATTTTGGAGTCCCGAACAACCCACAACATCAGCATTCAAGCTTGGAAAAATCACCCTTTGTACATGAATTTTTACAAGGTCACTTTCAAAACTTGCAGGACTATGTACACATCTATACATGAGGCTAGTGGGCAAGATTTTTAGCATGGATTAGTGACTTTATCTTCATCCAAAAAATGCCTGACATAGCTTGCCAACCCCCCCTAGCGTGCTTAGTCATTCATGACAAGCAGAGCTGTCTAGGGTGAACAACTGATGCATTTCATCCCCAGAAACCTCGTCCACATTTTCAGATATTTTCGCATTGTCTTCTTCTATTGATAGCATTTCATCAATCACAATTGTCATCAAACGTGCCAGATACTTCTTCAATCTGTAACCATTAACACGGTATTTATGCTCAACACCATTTAAGTTTGCCAATTGATATGTGCCATTTTCAAATTTATTTATAACAGTAAAAGGACCTTCCCAGTTAATCTGAAACTTTTTCTGGAAAGTATTGTCCAGTTTACTATTGTACCGCAACACAAGATCACCCTTTTCAATTCCCACATCCTTGATGCATTCATTGACCTTTATTTGAGCCTTCTTTGACACTTCTTCATAATGACTCAAGGTCAAAATTCTGTCTAATTGCAAGCATTGTAAATCCAACAACCTTTTCTGCCAAGCATCTTGTTGCTCTTCACCTTCCAATGACAAACACTTAATTGCGGGGATTTCCACTTCAATGGGCAATAAAGCTTCCTTGCCATAGATCAAGTGATAAGGAGAAAATACTGTGCTGGTTTTGATAGCGGTTCTATAAGCCCATAGTGCACAAGGAAATTCTGTATCCCAAGTCTTCCCATGTGTCTGAGTCATTTTTGTCAAGATATTCACTAACTCTCCATTGAATCTCTCATTAAGACCATTGCATTGTGGATAATAAGAAGAGCTATATCTATGTTGTATATTAAGCTTTCCACAAAGGAAATCAAACAACTCTCCTCTAAATCCTGGTCCCCGATCAGAAAGTAGTTCCAAAGGCACACTAAACTTGCAGCATATATCTTCGTACACAAACTTCCCCATTTCTTTACTGGTAATCTGTTTGACAGCCTTAGCTTCTGCCCAACGTGACAAATAATCCACTGATGTCAGAATGTAAAAATTTCTTTTACCAGTCATGGTTAAGGGTCCAATGGCATCAAGACCCCATTTTTCAAATACATCAAAAGCTAAAATCGTCTTTCGCAATTCAGGCTTCAAAATTCTCTTCCCCATCTTCTGGCAAGACAAACAAGAGTTGCACCAATGGTTCACATCCCGCTGGACACTCGGCCACACATAGCCTTCTTGTAAAATCTTATGTAGCATAATTTTCATGGCAAAATGCCCTCCACAGGATCCTTCATGGTTCTCTTCCAAAATCTTGTAGGGCACATGTCGCAATATCAAATCACTTCCTTTCATATAAAGCACATCATCAAGCATTTTGTACTTTTTGGCTCTTCTCATAAAAGCATAATTTTTGGATGATGGCAAATCTTCAGGTAAAAGACCTGTAAGAAAAAAATCTGCTTCCTTTGATAGCACTTCTCTTCCACGATATAGAGGGACATCAACCTTCAACACAAACACACAAGTGATCATTTCTTGGGCAGCATCATGAGCTTCTTCATTCTGAGGCCTCTCAATATGCTGTAAACTCCATGCCTCAAACTTTTTAAGCAAAGATTTCACTTTGGAACACAAATTTTTCAACTTAGGGTTCTTATTCTTCCACAACCCCAATACCTGCTTCACAACCAACAAGGCATCTCCTTTGACTTGCAGGCGTTTAATTCCCAACTGTAAGAAAATGTGTAGACCACCCTCAAGGGCCATGTACTCTGCTTCATTATTACTTTTCGCATCAAACTTTAACCCTTGTTTCCTCACAAGATTTCCTTGCGCATCATAGACAACAATCCCTCCAGAAGCAGCTTCATGAATTCTTTGATAAGAGACATCAAAATATAACAGTAAAGCATTGGATATAACAAGAGTTTCGATCTTCTTCCTTTGCACCACCTCTTCCTTAACCAAAATAGGAGTCTCTTTGTAAGTGAGTAAATCTGCCAAGGTAGCTCGAGTACTCTCTTCCACCAAAAAGTGAATTGAAATTCGTGCAGTTCTATAACCCATTTCATCACTGTCTTTGATATATTTGAGTTATTAAACAACTGAGGCAGCAATGAATAGCTGGTGAGAAAAGTGAACGACTTTTGCAATAGGTAATGCCTAAATCGTCTGCAAGCATAGACCATACTGATAATCACCAACTCAATCTCTGAGTACTCTCTTTCATGAGGGGTTTTAACTCAGCTAGCATAATAAACAGGCTTCATATACTTGGACTCCTTCCCCCTTTGCATTAACATAGCCCCAATGGCATCATCTCCAACTAACGGATTAACATAAAATTCTTTCTCCCAATCAGGAGCTTTCATAATAGGCACTGTGCTTTAAACTTCTTTGACCTTATTGAAAAATTCTTCACAGTCTTGTGTCCATTCCAATGGATCATTTTTAACCACTTGCTGCAGTGGGTACAATAACTGTGATGCCAAAGGTATAAATCGAGACAGATATTTAACCTTCTGAATGAAAGTAGCCAATTGTCTTGTATCCTTTGGGAATGACAAAAATAATAAGGCTTCCACTTTCTCTGGATCTGCCTCAATTCCATTTTTTGAAATCACATATCCAAGAAGCTTCACCCTTGGCTGCGCCTTTGGGGTTTAACTAACCCCCGCATTCATCCTACCTTACAAACGTCATTTCAAGCTTCTGAACATGCTCTTTCCTTGAACTGTATACACAAAAATCATCTATGAACCCTTTGACAAACTTCCCAAGAAATGGAGCAAGGACCCAGTCTACTTTCCTTTCAAAGGCTCCTGGCCCATTTGTCAACCCAAAAGGAGGGCAGTGTTGGGTTCAAGCCCTTTGCCGGTCAGTGGGAAAAGCCTCTTATAGGCATGTAGTAAAGTTCAGTTAAAGTAAAGGTTGCATGGTAAGAGAGAACTCTATGTAAAGAACTTTTTTTATAAAAAATATAGCGTTATTTTGTTGCATCTCTGTGTCGAATCTGTCTCTCTCTCTCTCTCTCTCTCTCTCTCTCTCTCTCTCTCTCTCTCTCTCTCTCTCTCTCTCTCTCTCTCTCTCTCTCTCTCTCTCTCTCTCTCTCTCTCTCTCTCTCTCTCTCTCTCTCGCGCGCGCGCGCGCGTTCAACTTGTTCTGTTGTGCTCCCTCCAAGCCATGGATTAATTGCCTACGGCTCCATCCACCATAGCTTCCCAAGGTTACAACAACTGGTATCAAAGCACAGGCGGGTAGGAGTTCCTAGGCCTCTGCAGGCGGCATATCAAAACATTGCCATTTGGTGGCGTAGACAAGAAGGTAGCTTGTAGCCTCAGGCGAAGTAAAGCAAAGTTGTCAAGCAAGCGTCCCGAAACGCTGTCCTTGGAGCTAGCATCCCTGTGCACTGCATATCAAAAGGGGCCCATTGAACTACTGCAAACGGTGAGCCCACAGGCACAGAAAACGCAAACATCTCAAGAGGGAGCCCAGGTCGGCTAAGACGTTGTAGGCGGGGAGTAGCGGAGTAAGCAGTCATAAGCCTTGCATATTAAAACGTTGCGCAGAAAGTGTATCTCAATGCCATCGCACTGTTCTATTGATTTGACCGCTACGTCAAAATTTGATTTTTTTAAATTTGTTACCTTCTTTGGTAATAAGCCTCAAATCAAGAGGTCATTCACACCCACGGTGCTCAGCAGTGATAATGGGCAAAGAGGTGGTCTTTAGTGCAAATCAAAACACCTACTACTACGACATGGAGGATTTTCTGAGGGATGAGCATCATTCATCGTTTGATACATCTGAAAAGAAACCGTCTAATGATGATGGTAAGAATATTGATGTTGAATTTGATCAATTGGTGAATAACTTGGCTTTCGATAGTGATGCCAAAGAAGAGCAAGCAGGTAAATCAAAATTCATAGCCTATGTGATAAGAAAGCCCCTGATGACTTTTCCAACACTTTGCTTTGAGCTTTTGGTACATCAACAAACGCTACACCATAAAGATCTCCTTCGAGGTTGCAGCACAAGTTTTCACAACTTAGTTTACCAATTCATTGTTATACTCTTGTTTTGTCATAAACTTTCCAGTCAAAACTTTTTCTTTTACAGTGTCAGTTATTGTCATGCTTGTCAGCTTTCATCATATCAAAATTTGTATGGGATATAGACACTGCCACAAAGATAAGTGGTAAGAACTCTCAATTTTTATCAGTTTTCAGCCCTTTTTTGTTGCACTCTCATGAGGTTACTGGGTACACCTTAAACCCAAGGTTTGGCAGTGAACCAAAAACTCCATTTTTGGTAGCTACATATTTGACCTACACCCTATCTGTTCAAGGGGGGGTTACTGACCTAGCACCAGGTTATGGATAAACCAAAAATCCTTGGTTGTGAGAAAATCTAAAACTCACGGTTGACGAGTATACCAAAAAACTCGAGGTATCATGAGTTGCTTGTCCAGTTCGGGCTTGAGGGGGGGATTGTTTGGTTCAAGCCCTTTGCCGGTCAGTAGGAAAAGCCTCTTATAGGCATGCAGTAAAGTCCAGTTAAAGTAAAGGTTGCATGGCAAGAGAGAACTCTATGTAAAGACCTTTTTTATAAAAAATATAGCGTTATTTTGTTGCATCTCTGTGTCGAATCTCTCTCTCTCTCTCTCTCTCTCTCTCTCTCTCTCTCTCTCTCTCTCTCTCTCTCTCTCTCTCTCTCTCTCTCTCTCTCTCTCTCTCTCTCTCTCTCTCTCGTTCAACTTGTTCTGCTGCGCTCCCTCCAATCCCTCCAAGCCATGGATTGCCTCCGGTTCCATCCACCATAGCTTCCCAAGGTTACAACAGGCAACAAAAGCAGAAACAACCCCATGGCGTGATAAAATTAGTCTTTTTCCGGTCTTGAGGAGCAAGGATGAGCTGAAAGTATCTTGAATACCCATCACAGACACTGTATCTTTCAAAACCAACCACTTCATCTAACAATTGATCAATAAAAGGCAAAGGGTAAGGATATTTCTTAGTCACCGCATTTAGTGGCTTGTAATCAACACACACTCTCCAACGCCCATCTTTCTTTGGGGTGACTACCACAGGGCTCACCCATTCAACATTATCCACTGGAACAATGAACCTTGCGTCCAAAAGCTTATCCACTTCTTCCTTTCAGGCATTCATTTGTCCCTTACCCATCCTTCTTAGTTTCTGTTGCATTGGCTTTGCCCCTTCAACTAGCTCGATCTTCACACGATCCCCAATAAAGCCCCTTATTTCTTGGTATGAGGTAATAAAAAGATTTGGAAACCTGTCCAACATTGCTAAGGACTCCTTTCTTTCTCCTTGTGTCAAATCAGTACTTAACATATTTTCGATCAACTCTTTCTTCTCTAGCAATTCCTCCTTAGGTGGCATTAACTCTTCAAGTTTCTCTAAACGGCTTGAAGCATTTATGTTCCCTGATATTTGCAACACTTCACTAATTTCTTTCTGTCCTTCATCCAACAACAAGAATGACACTTCACCTCATCACTAGAACTCAAAGCAGTGCTACTTTCTGAGTCCTTAGAACTATCATCACTGGTAGTTTTGGACTCATCATTATCACTCACATCTTCAAGTGCCATAGGCTGTTTGGTAGTCATATCAAACACTCTCTTTTCACCCTTCTTGTCATGCACACCGATTGTGCCCTTGCGCCAATCTTGCATGGCACCAACAGCTCTCAACCAAGGTCGTCCCAAAATGAGAGGGAAGGCTCCCAGACCAGCTGGCATAACATGAAAGTTCACCATAACCTTCACGTTAAAGACTTCAACTTCCAAATTCTTGATCATTCCCAAACATTTCACTTTGGCATGGTTTGCTAGTCGAATCCAAAACCCAGAGCTTCCGCATGTAATGAGACCCAGTCTCTCGACACATGACTGTGTGATCACACAAACTTGAGCACCTCCATCAATGTAGGCTTCTCCCATGCCCACACTTTTGTGCCAAGCATTCACCATAGGGAAGATGTCGGGTAACTCTCCCACGGACAACACTCTAACTTGTCCATGCTTCGGCTCTTTTTCTGGATTCACTAATGACTTCCACTGCCTTTTGAGTTTGGGCACCATATTCATCAACTGTCCAAAAGTACAATCTACTTTCCTCCCAATCAAGTCTTCCTTTAAACTGTAAGCTGTTTGGACTTCTCCCAAAGGCAAATCTGCCACTTCAAATTGTCTACGAGGCTTTCTCTTTCTCTTGACTTTTGCATCTTAACCCTCCTTCTCCTTCCCTTTCTTTCGACCTGGCCTTGGTGCTGCATAGCCTTCCCTCTCTCTTTTGCCTACTAGCAACACATCTGCGTCTTTCTTTTCCATCTGCACAATACCCACATGACCACCAGAGGTTGAGGCTTGATTTTCTTGTCCAGTACCTTGATCTCCTCGTATATCCAATGCATAATCATTAGCTCTGTTAGGAATCTGTTGAGGAAGTGGAAACATATCCCCACCCATCCTTGTTGGCTTAAGACAGTAGGTGCTGATGTGACCAAGCTCACCACAATTATAACAAGTAGGAATGAACCTCCTCTGTGGATCAAACCCACCTTGCCCACGACCTTGGATAACATTAGGATGAGATTCACATGCCTGAGCCATCCCTCTACCACGTCCACGACCACGACCACCTCCACCAACAAGAACACTGAGTCGCAATTCCTGCATCATGGTCATCATGTCTTGCATATTTTGTTGTAACTGTTCAGTACTAGCAACCCTTTGAATAGGTTAGCCTCCAGCGTCTACCTGATTCTCCTCCTTTTGGCTACCATTATTTTGCTCAAGGATTGCTTTCCCGTATTCATTAAGCCTTTGAGCTTTCCATTCTTTCTCTCTGGCAATGGCGACTGCCTTCTCGAAGGTGGCGGGCCTTTTTAGCTCAACTTTGAACTTCAAGCTTTCTTTTAGGTTTGCCACAAAACGGTCCTTCTTTAACATGGATGGAGGGATCTCGTTTCCCAAAGCCCGGGCCCATTTATCCCATAAACGGGTGAACTGCATGACAAAATCATCAACACTTTGATTATCCCATAATTTCATGCCAAACTTCATCTGGTACTTCGATGGATCGGTATTGTGCCAGGAAAGATTTCTTCAAACGATTATAGTCCAAAACCACCCCTGGGTTTTGTACCTGCATCAACTCCTCAAAATTGTGTAACCAAACTTTTGCCTCATCCTGTAAACTATATTGCACTAGCAGCAACAATATAGCTTGGTCTAGTATATTGCGCAGTAAGAAATTGACTTCCAACTTTTCAATAAACGTCAGTGCATTTTCATTCGGCAATCCATGAAACTGTGGGAACTCGTCTGCCATGTTTGATTGCCACAAAAACACTTACATGTGACGTCGAAAACTCAAGGGATATCGATGGATCGCTCCAGTAGCTAATCCACCTCACACTGGGTAACCCGGCCCCTAGTGCTCGGCTTCACAAAACCTCATGACCCTCCAAAGGCTGCAATCCAAATATACAACCACCTTAAGTGTTGTCCACAATTTGCACATACATAGACGGTTGTCCATAAAGACCCACATCCCTTTTACATTCACTGCCTGCAGAATAGACATATTTCACAAGAATTGGAGCATAGGAGCACTTGCTCCTCAGTGGGGGCACCAAAACGATGTGGAGTGCAAACAAAAATGAAAATGAATGCCGCTATAGCCTTGCACCGATCACACCGTTGGAAAGAACAACAGCTGCACCGTCAAATTCACCTGTGTTAAACATCTATAAATCTTGGAGAAGAACTGATCTAGCATAAACCAAAATTGTAATTAGGAGAATTAGAGAACATGTGTGTGTAGATTGGCTCGCGTAGATGTCCGTAGAGCATCCATATGCTTGATTCCGATAAGGAATGAGCAAATTACAAGCATTCGAAGTTTGGGGGTTTTGGAAAATCTCCAAAAAGGAGGTCTCTGGAAAGTATCTGCAGGTGTGTAGAGAAATACAACTATTAAAAGGGGATTTTTTTGGCTCTTATCCCAAGGTATTTTTCTCTCTCTTCTTAGCCGACATGGTTCTCTCCTTGGGCACCTTTTAATTGGTTCAATTTTGTCCTTTTTTGGGTCAAAAATGAGCTGTCGGCCACTTTTTGACCAAGGCAAGTGGGGAAAGGGGATGTCCGGTGGACCAAAAAGGTGGCCAAGTGCCTGGGCAGATGGTGTGGACTGAAAATGGCGCCAAATTCTCCCCCAAAGTCCACGAGCCCTCACAAGCAAGGCCAAGAAGCTCCATTAGCTCCTTTGATACACCCTAAGGGGGTACCCACTCCCCCTCTTATACCCTCCAATTTCCACTTTCTCCCCCCCATGTGGGATTACTCCATTGCCACTTGGCACCATCCTCCCACCTCCCCAACTTCTCAAAAATTTCCAGCTTCTCCCAAAGCATAAGGGGACTTCTCGGACAATTTTCCCCGAGGCATACCATGCTGCTCCGGTCACCGAATGACGCACCGTAACACACGGCTCGAAGCCCATCACCTTGGCTATCTACTGAAATATAAAACTTCATCATTTCTAATCTTAGACCCCCAAGTTGTCCTAGTTGCCCTTCTCATATGCACTCGCAATCACCTTCTAAGTTGAGACCGCCCGCTTCGGATGCTCATAATTTATGACGTACAAGTCCGATTCATAGGCTGTTAAGCACGGCTGAAAACCCTTATATTTTGGAGTCCCGAACAACCCAAAACATCAGAATTCAAGCTTGGCAAAATCACCCTTTATACATGAATTTTTACAAGGTCACTTTCAAAACTTGCAGGACTATGTACACATATATACATGAGGCTAGTGGGCAAGCTTTTTAGCATGGATTAGTGACTTTACCTTCATCCAAAAAATGCCTGACAACGTATCTCAATATGGAGCAGTAAAATTTTCCACCCTAGATGGTGAACCAATGGCTAATTGGATTAGTGGATGTCATTTAAAGAAATACAATTTGCCACTAACCAATGAATTGCTAGAGAGAATGCATGCAGCCAAACAAAGGAAGATCAAGCGACAAGAGGTTATTGATGAAGCCCAAGAGGAAGCTAGACTTCACGTAATCAAGCGTAAAGCTGCTCTCAAGAATCAACAGCTATCGATTTCCATCAACACTTTGGAACTAGATGATCAACAATGGGAATTACCTAAAGACGCAGTTTCAACATATGACAACTAGTTAGATGGAATGGATCTGCGCATTAAAGTACAGCTCAACAATCATAGCACCAATGATCTGGTAGACACAGGAGCTAGAGTGAATGCAATCAGTTATTCCACATACAAGAAGGCAACAAGTCAAGCATTGACCGCATGAATAACGACAATCAAAGGATGCAACAAGAATCCAACTCCAACATTGGGAGTAGTCAACTTGAACGTGGTAGTACATGGATGTTCATGTCCACATCAATTTGTATGCTTGCTAGATGAACACATGAATGAGACGATAATTCTTGGCATTCCTTGGATGCATACATACAAAGCAGTACCAGATTGGGATATGAATCAGCTAAAGCTATCACCTAAAGGAGAGCAACTCATTGTTCCAATTGCACCAAGCAAGGAGGAATGGAAAAGATGCAATCAGAAGACCAATCTACGAAGCAAATCTTCTCCATCTCCTTGACAAACAAATGCTAAAAGTAGCATGCAAGGAGTCAAAAGAATTTGGGTACCAAAAGCACAACTTAAGGATAAGCCAAATCAGATCTGGGTGCCTAAAACTTCACCGAAGAAATATAAGACGGTTCCAAGGATTCGAACACAGAATCGAGCATCTACGAGCAAGGAACCTAACATGAAAAGGGTTTGGAAGAAAAAAGAGCACTTATCTTCTCCATACACCGCGAAACCAATCAAATAGCTTAAAGTTAAGTCTCAACAGACTCTAACACACCAATCGACACCAAGCCGACCAAGCTACCAATGGAGAGAAAAAGCTCGACAACCGTCTAACGTGCTACCAACAGTTGAAGCAATCAGCGTGTTAGAACACCCTGATGGTAAAATCAAACAGAGAGCACAAAAGCTATAGGATTTGCTCTTTGGAAGATATCAGCAGCAAACCTCGACATCAAAAACCCTTGAGTTATTTACTCAAGACCCAGCTCTTGCACAGATATTGGTTTGATTTGCATTGATCTTCATATCATGGTAGAGCCAATCACGGCTATGCATAGACACAATTGTTCAATGCATGCACGCAGTCGTCTCAAAGTACGCCATCTAGGAGGGGTGGAAGTGCACTAAGTACTAAGTATTTAAGGGCAATGTCTGAAGAGGGAGAAAAAAGTTCCATGTTAACATGTGAATTTTTTGTAAAATTACTTAATAAGGCCCTTATAATTTATTGACAAGGGAAAATTCACTGATGATATCTTCCTGATGAGTGTAAATAGTGTATATACTATCAGAAAATCATAAAAAATAGTCCTTTTTGGGTATTTTTCATCATTTTTGATGATAAGGAGGCTTAAAAATAGATAAATCCAAAAAAAAACAATAAGGCAATGTTTTTCAAGTGATTTTATTAATTATTGTATTTTTACTTTACTTTTTTAGAGAATTTTACTATTTTCTTTGATTTTTTCAAATAAACAGGTCAAAATTAATAATAAATAGCAAGAAAGCTCAAATGGAAAAATTGAAGACACGATGGTGATAAGAAGAACAAAGTGAACAAGTACAAAAAATTTCAATGAAATCAGAAGACGGAAGCGAGAAGCTTAAATTAGGCGACCCATGCCTACTTTTGCAAAATTCTTACAAAATGAGCTACAGGACTCCGATCAGGGAAATTTTTGAGTCTAACATAGATTTCATGGCCTAGTAGTACTAACAAGGGAATCTAGGGAAATTTGATTCGGGAAGTCCAAGTATAGATATCCAGGGTAGGCTAAGACCACCTCATTTCCACTTGGAGCCTTTGCAAAGAGAGTTTTCGGCCTCTTTCGCGCGACACTTCCAGAGCCCACAGTTGACCTTTTTCAGCGCCGTCTCACACAAGACATGAGGGGTAAGTTCTTTACTCGATAATGATCCATTTTGTGCGGCCGGTAGCTAGTCTAAAGCCCTAGGAAAAACCCTAGAAATCGAGCAGTGCACGAAGACCTATGACCTAAAACTGACCATAGCGGCCTGCCAGCTTGACCAAATCGGATGAGATTTGAACCATAGCATGCCCTAACATAATAGAACCTTTCTATACCATCAGATGACCATTTGGCTGGGGTCAAGGGGGTCCCCAATAGAAAAGTTAGGTTTTTGGCAAATGCCAGAATTCCGACCTAACTCCACAGATGGCTTGCTAATGAGGTCCATATACAATGTATACGATTGGTTTGGTGAAATCCATCAAGCAAAGCCCTCAAAAATCAAAAAATGGCTCAAAGGTTACAAAGCATCAAATTCGACATACGAGGCCAAACTGACTCCAAATGAGCCAAGATTGGACAGGTAGCTTCATGACTATGTTACGGACAAGTCCAAAGCTTCAAAGTTGTCCGACCAACCCAACATACAATTGATTTGAAGCAATTTGGACCAGATTGTCAGCATTTCAGTCTAAAAGGACATTCTAGAGAAAAATTTGACAAATCTGCTAACTTTGCACTCTATTCACTGAACAGGAGCAATGCAAGCCGCGGAGAAGGCCAAGAAGAAGCTAAACCAACAAGAGAAACTACAAGAATTGCCTACGTATCAACTGGACCCCAAGTCAATCAAGGTGGCAAAAGCATCCTATCTTTCTAAAGAACAGCTGGAAGAACACCACACCACGGTCTTCACTGGCAGGTTTAAGAGGGAACAAGGGCATCAAGTGGAGTTGCAGCTCTTACCTAAACAGGTCTATGATGTAGCTGCAAAGCCAGAAACCAAAGAAGCTAACCGCAGGTTGGGGCTCCGACATTTCTACAAACAAGAGCCTTGCACAGTGGACTTTCAGAAAGCTTATGAGCTTTTGTCCACAATCAAAGAAGACGGAACCGCCCAGATATCAGACACCCAAGGAAACAAGGTTGAGGTAGTAATTACAAAAGAAATAGTGGCAGAGGCACTCAGACTGCCCACTGAAGGAATTACCATGCGGGCAAGAGATAGGAAAACCATGGGCACATTTACCAAGGAGACAACCGCGGCTACATTCGCCGATCTCATCCACAAACAGGTGGAAGAGCCAGCCCATCTGTACCATCAACACTTCCATTTCCTGGAAAAAAGGCCACAAGGTACACGACACCAAATCACACCGTGGCCATCACCTTTACTCAAGTTCTGAAGTCAACAACAAGGCAGCCTGTGGACCACACGCAGTATGTCTTGACCACATTGAAAGCCACCAAGAAGGAGGGTAAAATCACATACTTGGGTGCGCCAAAAGTTTTGACAAGAATAGCCTATCATGCCATCCGCATGGCTAATAACCTACCGCCTTCCCTGGATCGGAATACATGGATCTTAGCAGCACAACCCTCTCCAAGAGCTACAAGATCAGGTGAAAGATCTTTTAAATCAGGTGATGAATCAGATGACAGCTCATCAGAACGGCACAACAGCAAAAGCTCTAACAACGAATAAAAGAGAGCCAGGAGGGAAGACATGAAGAGGAAAGCTGTGGCTGCCCACCAAGAGGAGCCAGCTCAAAAACAATCATGGTTTAAAAGAGAAAAACAGTCTTACCAGTGCAGTAGGCAAGCACAAGTAAAGGACCCAAAAAAGTGGGTACCCATAGGATTGAAAGGACCTCGAACAAAGCACATACAAGGAAGAGTCCGAGGATCCAAAAGATTATTAAGAAAGAATGTACCAAGAGGCCAAAGCCCTAAAGTAAAAAGAGGCAGAAGAAGCGGCAAAGAAAGCTGAGGAAGCAGCTACTCAAGAGCAAAGCCAAGCATCTCCCCAACCCACCTCACCGCCGCCGGAACAACAAGACCATCCCATGCCTAGTCCACCACCATCACCGCCAGGACAAGATACCAATGAACAAAGCGAGACCGAAAAAGAAAAAGATTTTGAATTCACCCACCAAACAGAAGCTACACAAAAAGCTGACCACACCGAACGTCATGAGGAAAAAGAAGCCGAGCTAGAACTGGAGCAGGCAACAATAGAAACTCAAAAGACGACACAAGAAACTGATAAGGAGGTAGATACAAAAAAAGAGCATACCACTACACATGAGAAAGAGCTTGAGCCAAAGAAGGCAGAAAGGCCAACACCTGAAGAGTCAGTAAGGGTTGAGCCCACACCAATTTCCACTCAGCCAGAAACTGCCAAGGCATCAAGGCCTCAGGATGGCCAAGGAAAAGAACAACCATCCACCTCTATAGTGCCACCAGCACTTACAACACAGCAAGAAGCAACACAGGAGGCTGTAGGCACATCCCAACTAGCAAGACAGGAGGAGTGGCAGTCCAATGACAAAGTTATTTTACAAGTAAACGAGTATGCAAGGTAGATGTAAGACATGACGGAGAAACTCTACTCAGCAACCTTAAACCGCAGCACAAAGGCCAAGAAACAAGAAATGGTCATCGATGCTTTTCAAGGAGAGCTCGACAACAGGATGATTACTATCACTGATCTCCAAAGGCAAGTGCAAGAGCTAAAGACAGAAGCAGAACAACATCAGATAGCCAGGGACAAACAACAAAAGGAAATGGAGGAGTTAGGTGACCTCCTCACGAAGTTATCTGATGCCTGCAAGGTGAAAGACGAGCAGGTGACAGAAGTGACGAATGAACTTCTTACCACTCTCTGTCAGCTCAGAAAATTCAAGTGCAGTTAGATGTAGCCAACGCTTCTCTGCAATATTCCGAACAGAGAATCAATGATCAGGCCATTTTCTTGCTGCAAATCAGAGAAAATCCAGCCGTGGCCTCGATCAAGGGAACAAATGAAGTGTACAAGGCACTTGAGAAGAAAAATAGAGATTTAGAACTGCAATTGAAGCTTGAACAGTCACAGCGCAGAGACCTGGCATTGATGCGGGTCCAAAGAGAGGAGGAGCTCCTAAAGGAGATTGTAGAACTGAAGCATATGAATGAACTCCTTAGAGATGGAAAGCCCAACACACAGGAAGAGGTAGGCACTTTAGAGCCACACTAGATTGACATTCCCTCGGTCTCGTTTGCTGAATTTGAGATGCGGTCTACAACAGAGCCGAGTGGTGATGAAGACTTTCAGGTCCACATTACTAATGAAGATACAGTGCTAATGGTCCAGCTGTCAAAAGTTGAAGAAGACACGCTGAAGGAAAAGATCACTTTAGAGGTGGATGAGCACTGGAAGGCCGCTATGGATTGAGAGTTGAGAGTTTTACACTCAGTCAACGTCATTCAACTCACTCCCAATCAAATCAACACTCAATGGCGCCAACTATCCCTGCCGTACCCTCTCATCAAGGTAGAACTCTTACAGGTAAAAGAAAGGCTGTACAAGGATATGCAAGAAGATGGCACAGATAAAGACCACCCAAAGTGGAGGTTAAGCTGGTTAAACAAGAATCCAAGATACCTAATTATGTTCACAAGAGCACCTACAGCCTTACAAAAAGATCCCACATTCTGTCCTGTACCTGGAGTAATAATATGGCAAGTGCATGAAGCACTGCAGAAGAAGAGGCCAACGTGGCTCAATTTTCCCAGGCTACCAGCGCCAAAGAGAGGCCAAGCGACGGAAGAATACATGGTGAAAACCCTAACGGGCTCCATGACATTCTTCAAGAGTCTGCCAGATCTCTCCTGTGCAATGCTATATAAGATCTACAGGATGCTACTCACATGCATACAAGTTTTCAATGAGCCTGAGCAGATAGGAGCCCCATGGCTCTCATTCTTGGAAGGAAACAAAGGCTTAAGTTATGATATGACTGGGAAACCTTCAGAAGAAATCCTTTACGAATTCTATGCCAGATGCATGTTCCTGCCCTCGCATAATATGCTAGCTATTGAAGAAGCATTCTACACTGGATTCTTCACCTGGCGAACAAAGATATTTGCGTCAGTGATAAGCAATCTCACATCCAGATTTGTAGGCTACTCAGTGGTGGAATTGAAAAACCAAGTCACCATGCAATTTTTGCAAGTGCGTGACAAAGAACGCAGAATCAGATACCAAATGGCACTGGAAGCACTAAAACACCGCCTCGCCCGCCATCAACCCGAAGACTACCTCAGCCCATAAAGCTGTTTCAAGGGATGACACAGGCGAGAAGGGGGGGAATGTTAGCAGCAAGCTAACGCGGACACCATTTTTCGGAGTTCTCCTTGTAAAACAATTATTATTTTGATAAATTAAGAATTTTGTAACTCCTACTTTCTTGGTAAACTTTGTAATTAATGAGCCGAGGCTACAAGCTTCCAGACTATATCAGGTAGTCAATTCCCAGCTTTGGTAGAACTCCAGATTATTATTTTTGACCACTCAAAAACCTTGGCTAAGGTATAAAAGCCAATTTTTGTAAGTTTTATAGAGGTTTTTGGATAAGAAATACACAGCATGAGCTAACGGCGCTCACTTCTCTCCTTCTCACGCTTCCTACTCCCTCTCCAGTTGTCACATTGTGAATGAGTTTGTTGCATTGCAACCGCAGGTAAGAGCTCTACGCATTGACGTAAGCCATTCACAGTATTTCGTAGCTTTGGGCATCGTCGACCCGCGGCCTAATTTCATCATAACTAGGAATTTACACTTTTAAATCAGAAACTAAGCATAGGTGGGATATTGGGGAATCATTGCTAAGCATTTAGATGCATTCTGGGTCGAAAACGACTAGGTCAAAAATCCATTGCTGTTAATAATCGCGATTTTGGAACTTGACCTGAAGTGGGGTTTGAAACGAGAGGCATGTGTGCTTAGGTCTTATAAACTTGTCCTGGAAATTTCATTAAGTTTGGATGTTATTTAATACTGTAATGGATGTGATTTTCTTGCCGATGAGCGATTGGCTTTTGGTGATTTCAGTCACTTCAGTGTAGCTTGAGTTAGATGCAAGTTGTTAGTTGTTTTCTGAGAGATTGAAAACCTCTTGTAGCCTCTATGCACTAGTCGAGGCAGCTTCATCCCATGGTTTGACAAATTAATCGTGGTTCTCACTAATACTGCAATAAGATAGGATGGTGAGGTTAGACATGCGTCCCACAGCTATCCATCCCATGTGTTTGTCTTTTAGTGTTGACTTTCCATCCTCATCCAAACTGGATCATTGACGTAACTAAACTACTCGGACCCAACACTTGCTTGACTATCTTTTGCATTCTTGAGTACTTTGGCTGAAATATCTTTGATTTTCTGGGTGTCTCTTTAGAGGTTTTAGTTGGGTCAACACTTGACTTGAAAGTTTGAAATCCTAACTTGCTAGAAGTTGTTACCATATACATGTGGTAGTGATGTGTGTGAACACACTAGGACTGCCGGTGCATTTTTTCCCTCTTTAGGAGGTTTTTTCCCCCGTGCATTGTATATACGCCCATCACTCTAGGGCTATCTATCTTTCCATTGCACACTAAGTAACACACTCTCTATTGTGTGCCTTGAGCTTCCTTCGTCTTCTCCAAGCTGTGTGTGTTTCTCTACAACCCTAATTCCAATAATTGGTATCAGAGCAGGTCACGTCCTCCCGGGCTTAGTCGCCAGCTGCTCCAGCACACGCCTGCTCACTTTCTCCGATTCCAGTGAGCTTTGGCAAGCGTTCGCAGGTCGACAAATATTTTGGGAGAACTCAAAGAGGTTGGTCTGCTCAGAATTTTGATTTGGGCTCATTTCGGCCTCCGTTTCCACTACAAGCAGGCAGTACTGCACACGCTATTTCGTCATTTTGTGCAGAATTTCTGTCAATGCCGTTTTCTGCATAACAGGTGCCTTACAGTCTTCTACGGTTTGTGCTATATAGCACAAGTTTTTCCCGCTCCGTTTCTCCTATTTTCGGCGGTTTTCACATCAGGTGCAACATTTACCATGGCTAACAACAACAACACAGATGTGTTCAAGATGTTTGCCGCTGAGGACAGGTTGGATGGGGACAACTACCCTATGTGGGCTTATATGATGCAACATGTTCTTGTGTCAAAGGGTGTCTGGAACATTGTGCAAGGCATTGATGTACGTCCTGGTTCTGAGGATGTAGGCGATGTTGAGGATGTTGCAGGTCTTGCTGCAAGGATTGCAGCTGTTAGAGTTGTTTTGCCTACGGCAGAACAAGCTCGTTGGGATGTTAAGGATGCATAGGCTCATGCATTGATTGCATTGTTTGTGAAGCGCACCATTGTTCCTCATATCCGTTCAGCAAAATCTTCAAAACAGGCCTGGGATATTCTAGCAGGTCTTTATGCAAGCCGCAATGAGGCTAAAATTGCTTTGCTGCGTAAAGAGCTGGAGTCAAAGATTATGCACGAGGAAGATGATATGGACACTTTCCTTGCTAGTGTCAAGGATATCAATGAGCAACTTATTTCTGCAGGTGAAGTTATTTCAGACAGTTCCCTTGTGCAGACTGTTCTTGATACCTTACCAGATTCTTACCAGACTTTTGCTAGTACTTGGAGACTTATGGCCCAAGGAAATCCAGAAGTTGTCAAGTTTGATGCATTATGCACATTGCTGTTGCAAGAGTCACTTTCCAGAAAAAACAGGACTAGACAGCGTGCAGTTGAACAGGCTTTTATTGCTTCTCAAAGAAAGGGTGGTAACAGCAATGCATCCACTTCTTATGGTTCTGCTGCGAGTGGCAAAATTTTTGTTCCTAATGCTTCTGCTGGCAGCAATTCGTCTGGAAATTCTGGTGATAAGGGAAAAAAGAAGATGCGTTGCCATTATTGTAAATCCAATGATCACTTGATCAAGTCGTGTCCTAAGTTGAAGGCCAAAGAGGCTAAGAAGAAAGAGGGTGGTTCCACTTCAAATGCTGGTTCCACTACAAATGCAGCCATTGTTTGTCTTCTGTGAAAGGAGACTGTGTTGCTGATGTTGATGCAGAATGGGCTTTTAGCGCAAAGTGCACTTACAATCCTGCTGTCCATGATGCATGCTTGTCAGTTGCTGCAGATTCACATGTGTGGTATTTCGACAGTGGTGCTACAAAGCACATTACCTCACATCGTGAATTGTTTACCTCTCTCGAGTCTGTCCCTCATGGGAATTCAGTCACTTGTGCCAACAACGCCTCTTATCCAGTTCAGGGAGTTGGAAAGATTGTGCTCACTGCTGCTAATGGAAGTTCCTTCACACTTGTTGATGCACTTTATGTACCTGGGAGCAAAAAGAATCTCTTGTCTGTATCCGCACTTGCTAGACTTGGACTTGTAGTCAAATTTGTGGATGATAGATGTACAATTCATGATCTCAGTTTTGGTGATGAAATTGTTGCATCTGGGATTTTGTGCCATGGGCTGTATAAGCTCACTTTGTATGACAAGTGCGGAAATTTTTTTGCAAATGTTGTTGCAGATTCAAGGGCTATTTCAGATGCAAAACTTTGGCATGCACGTTTTGGTCATCTGAATTTTGCCAGTTTGCTGTGTTTGCAGAAATATGATATGGTTGCTTCTTTGCCACCTCTTGAAGAACCTGTCAAACATGTTTGTGAAGTCTGTATTTTGGGTAAAATGCAGCGTTCTAAGTTTCCAAAGGATGGTTCAATCCGGGCCACATGCAGGTTGTAGCTTGTGCATAGTGATGTTTGTGGGCCCATGCAAACTCCATCCTTGGGAAATTACTTGTACTTCGTGACTTTCATTGATGATTACTCCAGGCATGCATGGGTATTTCCGCTTAAAGCGAAGTCCGAAGTCTTTATGTGCTTCAAACAATTTCTGGCTATGGCTGAAAATGTCTCGAAATGTACTATGGGCACCCTCCGTTCAGATCAAGGGGGGGAGTATATGTCTCATGAATTTAATGCATTTCTGGCTGGTCTTGGGATAAAACACCAATGTACAGTGCCTTATACACCTTAGCAAAATGGTGTTGCTGAGAGGAAAAACAGGTCACTGACGGAAATGGCACGATGTATTGTTAAAAGTCAAGCTTTGCCACATTCTTTTTGGCTTGAGGCCATCATGTGTGCCACTTATGTACTTAACAGGTGTCCTACAAAAGCTTTGCAGTCTATTACTCCATATGAAGCATGGCATGATAGAAAGCCTTCTATTGAGCACATGCGTGTTTTTGGCTATTTGCCATATTCTTTGGTGCCACAAGTGCAGCGCAAAAAATTGGATGATAAGGCTGTCAAATGTATTGTTGTTGGTTATAGTGCTAAAAGCAAAGGTTACAGGTTGTATCATCCGCAAAAAAAGGTATTCTGGTTTCTCGGGATGTAGTGTTTGTGGAAGATTCTGTTCAGCCCTTGCTGTCATGTACTAGAGACAGTAATGTAAGCTCACAGGACATTTATGACACGTTTTTGCCTCTTTTCAGTGGTGGAAATACGAATGTAAGTTCCAATGAGGCAAATGTACAGCCTATGGGGGTTTCTAAAAATGTTCTAGATCAGCCTATTACTGATGCAGATGTACATAATGTACTTGATGAGGAAAGGGCTGAAAATGATCAGGCTAGAGGTATGCCAAAATGGCTGGTGCACACTTTGCGTCACAGTAAATTAGATGCACCTTTGTCTAGTCGTACTCATTCAGGCTCTCGCCATGCATCTTATGCATCATATTGTTATGATTTGGTTGTGTCTAGCTTACATGATGTTGAGGAGCCTCTGTCTTTTGATGAAGCACAAAATTCAGAAAATTGGATGGCTGCCATGGAATCAGAATATGATGCACTCATAGAAAATGACACATGGACTTTATGTGATTTTCCTCCTAGCAAAAAGGCCATTGGTACGAAGTGGGTTTACAAGTTGAAACGCAAGCCGGATGGTGAGATTGATCGCCATAAGGCTCGACTTGTTGCAAAGGGCTATGCACAACAAAAAGGCATAGATTATGAAGAGACTTTTTCTCCCACTTGTCGTATGACTACTGTACATTTTCTATGTGCATTGGCAGCTCATTTTGGTTGGGATGTACATCAATCAGACATTGTTACTGCTTTCTTGAGCGGTGACATATTTGAGGAAGTTTATGTAACGCAGCCTCGCGGTTTTGTCATAAAAGGACAAGAGGACAAAGTGTGCAGATGTAAGAAGGCTTTGTATGGGTTGAAGCAATCTCCTCGTGCTTGGTATGAGAAAGCTGACACTCATTTAATTAAACGAGGCTTTCGTAACAGTCCAACAGAAAGCACATTGTATGTAAAGCGTGAGGATGATGTATTTCTCATTGTGGTTCTTTATGTTGATGATTTGTTGATCCCTAGACCAAATGAGAGACATATTGTTGAATTTAAGGCTGATTTGAATGCTACTTTCAAGATGAAAGATTTGGGGCTGTTGCATCATTATTTCGGCATACAGTTTAAGCAGTGTGATGGTGGTATTGCCTTGTGTAAGAAAAGTTATATAGAGACATTTCTATGTAAGTTTGGACTTAAGGATTGCAAACCTATTGCCACTCCCATGGGAACAGGTTTGAAGTTGATTCTACATGATGCTGGCGATCCTGCTGATGTCACTCTTTACCAAACTGCTATTGGCTGTCTCATTTATGTATGCATCACGAGGCCGGATATTCAGTTTGCAGTCTCACAGGTCAGCAAATTTATGCATAGCCTAGGGTCTAAGCATTGGCAGACTGTCAAGAGGATTTTCCGCTACCTTAGTGGCACTTTACATCTTGGCTTGTTTTATCCCAAGGGGGGATCATTTCCGCCAGACTTACATGCTTTTTCGGACTCATATTGGGCTGGTTGTTTTGACACGCGAGTGTCCACAAGTGGTTTTTGTTTCATGCTTGGCAGTTCATGTATATCATGGTTGAGCAAGAAGCAGCCTACTGTGGCCACTTCAAGTTGTGAGACTGAGTACAGGGCAGTCTTCACAGCTACGGTTGAGTGTGTATGGCTCAGACGCCTTATGGCTGATTTGGGTGTTGGACAGGACACTGCCAACACTATCTACACTAACAGTCAGAGCGCATTGGCAGTTGTGAGGAACCTAGTTTTTCATGCTCGCACAAAGCACATTGAGGTGCATTACCACTATGTCAGGGAGAGGCTCTCACCAGGAGAGATCAGCTTGGCTTATGTGCCAACACAGGACAACCTTGCAGATATTTTCACAAAGGCATTGTCTCGTGAGAATCTTGAATCTTTCCGCAAAGCTTTGGGCTTACTCCCCTTTGTGGACTGATCCTGTCCTCGCATGGCACTTCCCTTTACTCATGTGCCAGCTCTCATTCACCGCATCACTCCAGGGGGGATTTGTTACCATATACATGTGGTAGTGATGTGTATGAACACGCTAGGACCTTCGGGGCATTTTTTCCCTCTTTAGGAGGTTTTTTCCCTCGTGCATTGTATATACGCCCATCACTCTAGGGCTATCTATATTTCCATTGCACACTAAGTAACACACTCTCTATTGTGTGCCTTGAGCTTCCTTCGTCTTCTCCAAGCTGTGTGTGTTTCTCTGCAACCCTAATTCCAACAGAAGTATCTGATCCACGGGGGTTCTTTGATGTAGAGGCATATGCTGTCACACCTTCTTTGCTAATCGATGGAAGTTCCACTTTAGCTTTACCTTTGTCTACCAGATTTGTCTTTGATTCTTGTGACTTCTACAACTTTGAATCTAGTATTAATGTGACCCCAATAATAAGGTAAATGATGCACATTGCACATCGGTATTGTGAAACAAAATAAACAAAAAGGAAGTAAATAAAAAGACACATTAAAAATCAAAACAAAAGAATATTTAATGCTTTTAATTAAGCATAGAAAATAATTAAACAATTTAGTGAAGTGTTTTTTCTTTTAATCCTCAAATGAGAGAATCGTTTATTAATACCTCAGTGTTTGAGAAAGGTGTGTCTGAGCTTAGGATTAAGCCGATTGAAAATCGAGATTAGCCGGTTGCAAAGGAGAAAAATGCGATAAAATATACTAGAAAATAGTTCAAATATTTTGCAAATTTGAAAATTTCTACTAGTATTTTTGTTTCGTATTTTTGTATAAGGAGGAAACTTGCCACTTAGACAAAAAAACTTTCTAGAAGACTGCATCATAAGATCAAACTCCTATGAATATTTTGTTTATTGTTTTGATCTCTAAAGTCATTTTCAAGCATCCTGACAAAGTAAATGCTGCCTTGAAGAATAGCTTTATATTCCAAAGTTTTAGCTTTCTATTCACAAGACTTTTGAATCCCTAAGGGACACTTGTGTCTCAATGAAGGTGATATAAGGAAACAAAAGGGACAACAAAGTTATTTTACAAAGACCCTTGCCATGTGGCACTCATCTAGACAAAGAATCCAACGGCCTCAGTGTTTCAACACCTTGCACAATGAACCCTATGGCCTTCCACATGCCAAAAATCTCAAGACTTGCAATTTGAACTACATGGACTCAAAAACCTTCCCATTCTTAAACTCAAGTTGTGCTCTTAAAAATGGATGCAGTATGTCCCTCTACACTTTTTATTACATGGAATCTTGAGAGATTCCATTTTATGCATAATTAAATAGACCTTGCCACCTTGCAAGCTCTCTGCGTCCGTCCGCAAGCCCCAACACCACCTATAGTCGGACGCTTGTCCCCCGCGCCCCCCCCCCCCCCCCTTCTGTGTGTGTGTGTGTGTGTGTGTGTGTGTGTGTGTGTGTGTGTGTGTGTGTGTGTGTGTGTGTGTGTGTGTGTGTGTGCGCGCGCCTCTCTTGATCACACCTTTTGCTATCTGCAGCTTGGACCACGTTGAAATCAGGAAGTTAATCAACCTCACTTGCGCCTCTTTATGCCGTGGGCGGATGATCCATCTTCCCCTCTGTGTGCGCATTTCCCTCACACACATAGTCTAGGTGAAGCAACACAGACCCCGTGCCCCACTTTGTCCACTTGCGCTACACTCTCATCCTCCTCCTGCCATGCACAAGCAAACCACTTGCATATCTTGGAACTACAAGAAATCATGCGCGACAGGAGACCAAGTCGTTCGATAGTAGGTCTGCTAAATGGGATGTACTCATCAAGCATGGCAAAGATCTATCACTCTCTGCGCATTCGAAACTATGTGCTGAACCCATCACGATGCTCACAAAAAAAATATATCTCTCTCTCTACCTGCCTTCGCGATGGCACCTGGCGTCTCTGTCTCTCTCTTTATCTCTCTCTCTCTCTCTCTCTCTCTCTCTCTCTCCCTCCTCCACGTATCTACCTTGTCTTTTCCTTCAATTTCAAAGTGAAGGCATCTTTTTAGATTCTACCTTATAAGCCACTTTTCAAAATTGGGAGGACTTACTCTTTTTGAGGTATTGCATTAAGTGGACTCTCTCCAAATACCTTTCTTGGCTTTGAAGGCAAAAAGGGTGAGATGAAGAGGAAAAGGGGGCAGCTTGCACGTGGAGGAGAGACAAGAAGGAAGAGAGAGAGAGAGAGAGAGAGAGAGAGAGAGAGAGAGAGAGATTTGTTGATGAGACGTGCAACGCCAAAAATTTGTTCTTTGTGCTCGTTTACAGGGGAGGGTGCGCATAGAGCGCACCATCTCTCTCTCTCTCTCTCTCTCTCTCTCTCTCTCTCTCTCTCTCGCTCTCTCTCTCTCTCCCTCAATTGGACGTGCAGATGGAAGGGTGGGGGATGCATAGGCATGGTGGGAGAAAACCTCCCTTAGCAAGTGGTGAAGGGGGAGGATAGCAGACTACGAAAGATCCATTGCTATTGTCTTCTTTGTGCACTTTGGTAGATGATGTTGTGGGCTGCTGCAGGCAGGGGGAATGGAGTTGATGCAGCTAATTAATCGACAGGCGAGAACTGCAGATGGGGAGAGACAGATGGTGGAGCATGGGGGAGCTCGCAGGGGCTTCGAGTGCTTTATGGGAATGTAGCTCAGTGCAGGGCAGAAGCTAAACAGGTCAGCTGGGAAGTACACAGAGAAGGGAGGAACACACATTGGGTGGTCCGCAAAGAATCTAGCACATATATTTTGTGCGTACGCGACCAGGGCAAGATGAGGACCCTTGGCCCATAAACAAGGGGAGATATTTTAACACGTCGGTGCAGGGGCAATCGACTTGTAGCAAAGTCTGTGTGTGTGTGTGTGTGTGTGTGTGTGTGTGTGTGTGTGTGTGTGTGTGTGTGTGTGTGTGTGTGTGTGTGTGTGTGTGTGTGTGTGTGTGTGTGTGTATCGTTGTCCTTTCAATGGAGGCGTAGAATTGAGATCGCAAGAAGAGAGGTTGTATCGTGTGTCTAGAATCCGAGTTGCGGTGCAGAGTGTGTGTGTGTGTGTGTGTGTGTGTGTGTGTGTTTTGTATGTCACTTGCATTGGATGATTAAGTATAAGTGCTAGACCTTTAACGCTAGGCTAGAAACCTCTATTATTTTAGTCTTTCCACAACATGCTCTAGGGTCTCCGTTATGTTATCCTTGTACATCATATCTAAGGCTAGAACAAACTAGTATGTGACCCGCGCGTTGCCGCGGCTACATGTGCATCAATTGAAGCAACCATTGTTCTCCTTCCCCTCACAGGGAGGGCAAATGTGGACAAATGCCTATGATTCTCATGTGAGCTTTTATAGCTCTTTAATACACTTGTGCATCAACCACCACTATAACTACTTTCTATATGACAATGTGTGACAACACACAAGGTCTAAGTGCCCTCCACATTCACATCAACCAAGCACAAATCTATCTTTTGGATCAACAATATGTCTACCTTTTCGAGTG